>NC_133791.1:22180549-22209028 GCF_003597395.2 Chelonoidis abingdonii
CTACAGAACCAGTTTCTCCTCTCTTGGTTTTCACACCTCAGCTGCTAGAACAGGGCCTCATCCTCCCTGATTGAACTAACCTCGTTATCTCTAGCTTGCTTGCTAGCATATATACACCTGCCCCTGGAAATTTCCACAACATGCATCTGACGAAGTGGGTATTCACCCACAAAGCTCATGCTCCAAAACGTCTGTTAGTCTATAAGGTGCCACAGGATTCTCTGCTGCTTTTTCATTTGACTGTTTCTCATCAGATCCTACCTGTATTTTACCTTCTATCCTCTCCTCCTTACTAGGACATAGAAAATTCCCATCCCCTAAGGGATGTTTCTATCTGAATCATGTGTTCTTCTGCACCTGTCAGCTTCCCCCCAGCCCTTAGTTTAAAAACTGCTCTACGACCTTTTTAATGTTAAGTGCCAGCAATCTGGTTCCATTTTGGTTTAGGTGGAGCCCACCCTTCCTATACATGTTCTCTCTTCTTCCCCCACCTTTCCCAAAAGTTTTCCCAGTTCCTAATAAATCTAAACCCCTCCTCCCTATATCATCATCTCATCCACGCATTGGGACCATGCAGTTCTGCCTAACTGGCCCTGTGCATGGAACTGGGAGCATCTCAGAGAATGCAACCATGGAGGTTCTGGACTTCAATCTCTTACCTAGCAGCCTAAATTTGGCCTCCAGGACCTCTCTCCTATCCTTCCCCATGTCACTGGTACCTACACGTACCACGCCCACTGGCTCCTCCCCAGCACTACACACAAGCCTATCTAGATGTCTTGAAACATCCGCAACCTTCACACCAGGCAGGCAAGTCACCATGCGGTTCTCCCGGCCATCACAAACCCAGCTCTCTATGTTTCTAATGATCAAATCCCCCATAACTATTACCTGTCTCCTCTTAACTATACCTATCTCTCACTTTATAGTCTGCACATGCACTTGAAAGGGATCAGATCTCTGTTCAAATCCATTCTCCTCCTCAGACATAGGGGAGACTTGAACTGGGGGTCTCCCACATCCCAGGTGACTTCCCTAGCCACTGGATTAAAGGGACATCTTCCACAACCTTTCAGGAGTAAGGCGGTCTCTGAACATGCCTACCAGAGCATGCCCTTCAGATGAGTTAGGTGGCCGAATGGCTATCTTCCCCCATGCACCTGATGAAGTGGGTATTCACCCACGAAAGCCTATGCTCCAATACGTCTGTTAGTCTACAATGTGCCACAGGACTCTCTGTCGTGCTTTACAGATCCAGACTAACACGGCTCTGTCATAAACAGATAGTAAGAGTTAATAGAACAGAAGTACTTTATATCTCCTTTGACTGTAAAGGATTAACAAGTTCAGCGAGCCTGGCTGTCACCTGACCAGAGGACCAATCAGGGGACAGGATACTTTCAAATCTTGAGGGAGGGAAGTTTGTGTGTGCGCTGTTAGAGTTTGGTTGTTGTTCTCTCTGGGTTCTGAGAGTGACCAGACGTGCAACCAGGTTTCTCTCCAATCTCTCCGATACAGGCTCTTATAAGTTCAGAATAGTGAGTACTAGGTAGATAAGGCGAGTTAGGCTTATGTTTGTTTTCTTTATTTGCAAATGTGCATTTGGCTGGAAGGAGTTCAAATGTGTATTTGGCTGGAAGGAGTTCAAATTTGTATTTTGCTGAAAGGATTTTAATTTGTACTTGTATACTTAGGCTGGGAGGGTATTCCCAGTGTCTATAGCTGAAAAACCCTGTACCTAATCCATCTTAAATTTACAAAGATAATTTTTGCTGTTTTTCTCTCTTTAATTAAAAGTTTCTTGTTTAAGAACCTGATTGTTTTTTTATTCTGGTGTGAGACCCCAGGGGACGGGGACTGAATTCGCCAGGGAATTGGTGGGGAGAAAGGAGGGAAGGGGGAGAGAAAGGTTAATTTTCTCTCTGTGTTAGGATTACTTTCTCTCTCAGGGAGAGTCTGGGAGGGGGAGAGGGAAGGAGGGAGGAAGGTGAATTTTCCTCTCTATTTTGTGATTCAAGGAGTTTGAATCACAATAAACTTCCAGGGTAACCCAGGGAGGGGAAGCCTGGGAGAGGCAACAGCGGGGGAAAGGGTTTACTTTCCTTGTGTTAAGATCCAGAGGGTCTGGATCTTGGGGGTCCCCGGGCAAGGTTTTGGGGGGACCAGAGTGTACCAGGCACTGGAATTCCTGGTTGGTGGCAGCGCTACAAGTACTAAGCTGGTAATGGAGCTTAGAGGAATTCACGCTGGTACCCATCTTTTGGATGCTAAGGTTCAGAGTGGGGAATTATACCATGACAGGCTCCTTCTTTGATACTATCTTCCTCCAGTTCATGAAGCTCTCTGGAGCTTGGATGGAAGATCAGTCCCCAGATGCCGGCAGCAGTGTCCCTGGTCAGAGGCAGAAACGTGAGCACCTAAGGAACTTTTGCTGCAGAAATGTAGGTGAGTTTAGGCACCTACAGAGTTAGGTGGTAGCCAGTGGGAGTTCTGTGATCCCAGAGGGGCACCTAGAACCTGGACTTAGGTGGCTAAGTACCTTTGTGGATCAAGCCCTAAGTTACTAGTCCTTCTGGTTGATTAGAAAAGCTTAAGAAGGGGACCCCTAAAGGTTCAGAAAACGAAAAAGTACCTCAGTGTTATTTATTATTGCTTACAATTTTATAATAAATATTCATTAATAGTTTATTTAATTTCATGAATTGTAAGTCTATCATGCATTTATAGGGCCTGGCTCATGATTTTAGGACACAGGGTTCTGGCAATACCAAACTGTCCTGGAATGTAGCCAAGGAAACAAGATCAGAAACAGGAAATGAAACTGACTAGAAACAAAGTGAAATTGACAGGTCTCCTTGCAGTAGAAAATGGGAAGGGCAGATTGCACAAGCAGTGAAAAGGTAAATCCAAGGTTTATGGACCATTCCGCTTCCACAATCTGAGGCATTTCAGGGCAGCCCTGCAAAAATCATGTTTTTAAATATGATTTTTTTTATCTTGACAGGCTAATTTTAAGTAAAGGAATCTGAATATCTGAAAGGGAATATTTGATGGCCTAATATTCTGAATGATCTGATTTAAAATCACACATTCCCTTTTAATTTCCTCTTTGGTGCAGGCCTTTGTATAAAGAAAACATCATGGCACATTAAGCTGTCCTGTCTCAGCAACAATTCCAGTTCTTGGGGCCTCCCATCGTTTAAAGGTAATTAACAGTCAGTACATTTTATCTGTTTTAAAAAACAAATGTCCTGGGAAGTTAACATGGCACCTTGCTCCAGGCGAGTTACAAGGAGCCTGGCTGATGGAACATAATTCCTAGAGTTTAGGTAGCACTTTATCCCAATGCACCAGGACTGCAACCATGGAGAGGTGGGTTCAGTCCTTTTAAGTTCATGTGTGAGGAGAGTTTTGGGGACTCACCTTAGGCTCTAGGGAATCCACATCCCCAAAGCCCCCCACAATTCGTGCCAGTCCCTGGAGAGAAGAGGTCCAGAACTAGAACAAGGGAAGCAGAAGCGAGGGGCATCAGCAGAGCTGTGTGAGCAGAGACCCCAGGGCTGGAATAGCAGGGGGTTGTAGGTAAGGACTGAGGAGTTGTGGAAAAGCAGTGGAGTCCCAGGACTGGAACTGCAGGGCACAGTGGGGTGTGGGTCTGGAGGAAATTGTACCGGCAGAGCTGTGTGTGAGAGGCCCAGGACTGAATAGCAGTAGGATGTGCAGGGCAGGATCAAGGTGCTCTGGCAGAGCCAGGTGTGGGCAGGGGCACAGGATGCCTGGGTTCAGCTGCCAATCAGCTGCCCATTACAGACAGTTGAAAAGAAGGTGTGAGGAACAGTAGGGAGAAATTAGTAGTGGGGAATTAAGTTTAGGTTTTGTAATGACCCAACCACTCCCAGTCTTTATTCAGGCTTAATCTGATGGTATCCAGTTTGCAATACTAGACCTAAAAGCGGCAATTCTTCAACCAAAAAAACCCTTCAAAAACAGACTCCAACGTGAAGCTGCAGAACTGGAATTAATTCTCCCTACTGTTACTCACACCTTCTTGTCAACTGCCTGTAATGGGCCACTCTCTTACCACTTCAGAAGTTATTTTGCCTCCCTTGGTATCCTGCTGTTAATTGATTTATCTTGTTAGACTGACCTCACACTTGGTAAAGCAAACCCACATCCTTTCATGTATTTATACCTGCTCCTGTATTTCCACTCCATGCACCTGATGAAGTGGGTTCCAGCCCACGAAAGCTTGTGCCCAAATAAATGTGTTAGTCTCTAAGGTGCCACAAGGACTCCTCGTTGCTTGTGCTGATACAGACTAACCCGGCTGCCACTGAAACCCGTCTCCATTAAAAATAAAGTAAGTTTCCGGTCCCAGTGGTTGTGGGAAAAACGCATGAAAACGTGACCTAAACGCTTCCTAGAAGCTCAGAAACCACCACATAAATAAAGTGAACCCAACATTACTTTTGTTTAATCTCATGATTCTTTGTGGCAACACCAGTCCCTCTTTGAGTAATGACTGAGCACAGAATTATAGACTCTCGGGGTGGAAGGGACATCAGGAGGTGTCTAGTCCAACCCCCTGCTCAATGCAGGACCAATCCCCAGACAGATTTTTCCTCTGCTAGTTAGTGGGGTCAGCAGCAGTGGGATGGGACACACTGGAAAATAGGTGCAGTGCCTGGGCTAATGGCACCGTGCCCTCCAGCAGTGTTCCAGCCACTGTGTCAGGCAAGCGCAGTGCTGGAGGGACCTCACCCTGCAGTGGGTCTGGGAAGGGCTGACTCTCACTGAGATCAGACTCAAACTTGCAGGCAAGGCTAGAGAGCCCTTTTCAGAGAAGGGCAAACCACTTCAAAGCAGCCACTCCCCTGAACGGAAACACTTGCTTTAAACCCACCAGCTCCTGTTCCACAAAAATGCCCCTGGGGTGCATCTACCTTAAATAAAAAGCTCTCCGCTGAAATAAAATGGCCCCTCTCCCTGCCCCCTTAAAAACCATCCACTTTGCATCTATCACCAGCTGCCTGAGAGAAAAAATTAAGCTGCCACTGAAAGAAATTGCAGCCTCTCCAGGAATAAAAGTCACCTTTCCAATAACCACTAAAGAAAGCAGGAAGAATAAGGAGCCAAATAAAAACAGATCATTAAAAAAAGGCAGAGTGATGGATAAGTCATTGCAGTGGAGAGAAGCGGACCTGGCTGTCATCTGAAATACGACTTCATAAAAGCACTGGGGGGAAATGGCAGGCGTTTCTCACATAAACAGCTCCCGCCAGAAAGAAAGGGAAGCCCAGCAGCTGCCAGGGAGGAGTTCCAAGGCTGGTCTCCCCCACCCCGTGGAAGGGTGATCCTGAGGCTCAGTGCTGGACTGGGACTCAGGAGGGGTGGGCTGAATTCCTGGCTGTGCCATAGGCTCCTGGCGTGACCTTGGGCAAGTCACAAGTACAAAGCCTCCAGCAGCTGATGTTGAGACAAATGCAACCTCCTCCCCGCTGCAGAGAACAAGAGGAGCTGCTGGGTGGGGGCACATGATCCTCTGCCATTAATCTCTCCGGGCCTTGAGTCCCCATCTGTACATGAGGTCATAGCACATCCCTTCTCCTGCCTGCCTCACCTGCTTGCACTGCAAGTCAGAGCCACAGTGGCATTTAGGCTCCTCACTGCCACGGATTTCAGATAATAGTAGGGCCTGAACTGGCTTTGTGGCACTGGCCTGAGGTTTTGGGGCCGCCCCTAGCCCCAGGGGGCCTTGATCTCAGCCAGGGCCTCTAGGCTCTCCTGGAATACACAAGGGGGGGGAACTTTCCTCTGGACTGCGAGGCACAGACATCACCAGGAGTCCAAGGGCCGCAGGCCAGTGAAGAGTAAACATCTGCTGCCTCCGCACATGATGCAAGGCCTCTGGCTGCACTCCTGAGCCGCCCCCAGGGCCTGGCACACATCAGGGCCCGGCAGCCTGGGGCAGTGATGCCCAACCACAGTAGGTGGCTTTCTAGATTTGTCACGGCCAGTTGGGCTGTGGCGTCACCGGCCCAAGGGAAGGTCCTACCGCTAGGACACTGGGAACAAAGTGGGTGCAGCACGAGAAAATGGTCCGATAGGCACAGCCCTGTGTTGGCCAGCAGATGGGACCTAACAGGTCTGCTCTGTCTCTAGGGACCAGGTAAAGGTATTTAGGCACCAACCTCCAACTGACTTCAGTAGGAGTTTGGCACCTGAATATCTTTGATGATCTGGCCCTAGATCCTCTAGCCTGCAGTTCCTGGGAGTACACCCCAGAGCCTCCAGGTCTGGCGGGAGCTGGGCTTTTGTCTGCCAACGGGGACTGGAAATGGTGGGAGCTGGGGGAGAACGACGCTGTGAAAGGTCTGTCGCCCCATCCACGGACAGCAGCTCCTCCCAGTCTGAGGCACTCAAGCTCACTGGGACTTTCATCTCCACAGGCCACAGCTGGGCAGTCATGAGCCACCCTCCATCCCGTGCAGGCTCTGCACTGGAGTCACAGTTACCTTGGTCTCGGCTAGCTGGCGTCTGAGCAGGTGCAGGGCCTCAGCATGGCCGCGCTCGCTGTCCTGCAGCGCCTGGAGCTGCTCCTTCAGTTCTCTCTGAAACACAAGGCAGGAGACAGACAGAGCAGTCAGGCAAGGCCAGAGCCATCCAGTCTCATTGATCCGGGCGGGGCAGGTTCTCTGAGCTACAATGCAGCACCTAAACAGAGGACCCAGAGCCACTCAGGAGAGAGGCAACCTCGTGTGCCATTGCCCAGAGCACCTTTCAAGGCAGTAAGGAATACAGAGACTGTTCAGGTGCTGATCTGGATCCAGAGCATTCTAATAAATCAGAGGGACTTTTGCCCAGCCAGATCTCAGCACAGGCTTGCCAGCCTTCTGCCCCACCATCCCTGGAGCAGAGTAGGGATCATGAGCCCCATCTTACAGAGAGGAAGCAGTTTGCCTAAGGCCACATCAGAGCCACGGCTAGAACCCACGAGCCCTGGGCAGCCAGCCTAGTGCTCACACTGCCGTACCGTGCTCACAGCTGTCTTCTCTCCTAGCCCATCCCCTCACTCCCCACAAGCTCAGACTTCCAGGCTCACAGGTGACCAACCTGTCGTGATGGACACCCACTCCATCTGAGTGACTCAGTGTCTGGGCAGAGGTTTATAGATGGGGGGATCGGTCAATGAGGGAGCAAGGAAAAGCCTCCATTGCTGGGGTGTGTGATGCTGGCACCCGCAATCCAGTCTGTCACCCCCCTACCCTGTGCACACTCAGCTCACCAGTGCTGGACAGGCTGTGATGTTCAGAGCAGCCCGTGGGCCCTGGGAATGGTGTGTCCAGATCCCCATGGCAGCGATGAAAATCTCAGCCAGAGCAGACGCCCATCCTGCACTCAGGGAGAAGCAGCCATGACAAGTGCCCCTCTCTGGCTGCCACACAGCCGACCCCCTCACCAGGCATCAGTGCAGGACATGGCATGCCAAGCCCAGATGCCAGAGCATGTCCCACTGCTCCCTGGCAGGCAGCACCATGCACAGGAGAGACCACTCCTGGGGACAGTGAGGATGGAAGGGAACCCCCCGGGCTGGATCTGACCCATTTCAGCCACTATAGCTTTTGATTTCGGAGGAACCAACGGATGTGCTCAGTGCCAAAGGGCTAGCGCTGATATTGAGGCATTAGCCCATCTCCTCACAGCACAATCAGAGCCAGGAGAGGGCTGCTCCACCGGGGGAGGGCCCCACCTGCTGCAGAGTGCTACTCAGGTGCTTGTCACAGGCCTCCAGCCTGGCAGTCAGTGCTGGGATGCGTGTGGTCCCCATTCAGTGCAGGAGGGAATTCAGCTCTGTGCTCTCTGCCACATTCACTCATGCCCACTCTGTAGCATCTAATGGGGTTTCTGGCCAGAGCCGGGGGAAACGGACCGTGATGGTATAGTAGGGGCCATGTTCAGAACAGAGACAAGTGCAGGCGCCAGGAGCAGCCACCCCAATACTCCCTATATCCTCCCACACAGACCCCCCCCCCAAACACACCCCTTAACACACACACTTCCCCACCCCCACAAATACACAACCTGTTAACATCCCCCCACACACACCCAGCACACATGCTCCCATCAGAACACTTACAGTTAGTAAAAACAACTCTATGCCCTGGAAAAGGAGCCTGCTAAATACTTTCCAGGTTGTCCACCCCGATGGTCAGACGGCCCCAGAACTGAAGTGTCTGGCCATGGAAGACCATGGCAAGGCGCTGCCAGCCAGCGCAGCATGGGACATTGCGCCCGCGGAGCCCAACACCCTCCTAATGCTGGCAGGTCTGCAGAGCCAGGTGGCGAGCCCTACAATCAGGTCCGCTCTACCAAACGTACCGGCCTCTGATTTCCCAGCTTTTGCGCATCTCCCTGGAGCTGCAGGGAGAAACAAAGGTTGTAGCAAAGATCTCACAACACTTTGTCCTTTCCCAATGCCCTTCTTCTGGGGAGCTCAAAGTGCTGCACAAGCATCGATAGATTTCACCTCCCTGCTCCGAGACGTGGGGCAGTATCACCTGAGTGTACACAGACCTGGCCTCAACCTCTCAGACTTCCCATGGCCAGGTCAGAGGACACTTTGGGGCTCCAGGACAGCAGCCAAAGGGCAGCTGGGCCGTTAGCAAAACTCCCACAGGAAAGGGGATCCTCATGGCCCCAGTGGGCAGCCAGGGTGGGTTGGGAAGATCCTGTGTCAGGCTGCGAACGGACCCACCGCTGAGTGGAACGTGTGCTGGGACAGCTGAGGATGGGACTTGGGCTGAAGCACACAGTGAGGGTTTGGGGCTGCAGGAATCCGTATGCCTGCCTTGCAAGCACTAGCCTGCCTTAATCCCTGCAGCTCACGCTCTTTGGCATACACGGCTGTGATACCGAGGTGTGGCAGTGCGGGCAGGGAGACAAACTCCAGAGCCAGGAACAGGGTTTCCCAGAAGCTCAACCTTGTGGATTCGGGCGTCTCGGGAGCAAAGCTGAAAGGAAACCATAACGTTTCATACCATGGCCCTACATGCAGGAACCTCGGTCTCTGGTGAGCTCTTCACGCCGCATCATCATCTGCTTAGACAATAATGCACCACCCTGGCTTACCTGTTAGAGCATGTCTCCCGCTTGGGCTGCTCTCTGTGACCGACAGCCTGCTACCTGCAGCTGCCAGAGTTGCTTCTTAGCCCCAGGGGAAGGGGCTTGAGGTCACTGGTTTGATCCCTGACAAGGACTGTAGCACCTATATGTGCACAGCCACGGTTTGTGAAAACAAGAGAAGAGGGAAGCATTATCCTCACGTAAAGAGAGACCACAGGAGAAGGGTGCAGTGAAGGGAAGGGAGGAAGACTTCAAACCAAGACGTTCAGCAGGAGGAGAGAATTAAACTAACAGAGAAAGGGGGAGATGATGAAAGTTAATTATTTAAACAATACAGCTACAATGCAACAGAACTGTTTAGAAGCAATGAGGCCTAATGGCCAGGGCACTGATCTGACAGCCATGAGAGCTGGGTTCTACTCCTAGCTCTGCCACTGGCCTTCTAGGTGACCTTGGACAAGTCACTTTGCTGTGGTGTGCCTCAGTTTCTCCATCCATAATGATCCTCACCTCCTCTGTACAGTGCTCTGAGAGCTGGAGTGAAAAGTGCAATGACTAGAACATTGCCGTTGAATTATACTGTACATTATACTTGTACAGCTACTACTTAGCAACAGGCTCAGCACAATTCTGCAGGACTCAGGCTACAGGAAGAGACAAAAGCTCTCTGCCTCCCCATAGGGCCGCCCCATCGCTGCCCAGGACTAGCCAGAGATACTGCGACAGGCTCAGAGCCATTCCTGGGCACCTCTGCCCTGGTGTACTGCAAAGAAGATCCTTCTTTATCCTGGCAAGAGATTTGCCAGCCCTGGAACAGCCTCTAAAACACAAGGGAGCCAAGAAGGAACTGCAAACAGAGGCAGGAGGCCATGTGCAGGCAGTGACCAGAGAAGGCGATTTCAGCCAGAAGGAAAAGCAATGTAGATGGCTTGTAGCCATGCTGCCTCAGCCTGTGCGCTAGCTCCATAAGCTAGGTACGGTCACAGCCTTCATCAGTGCTCCAGTGGGAGACCTGCAGAACAAACCCAAGGTGCTGCCCTTGTTACCCGCGGTTCTTGCAACCCAAAGCTCTTGGTAACCTTTACTGTGTGCGAGGTGGTGTCAGGAAATAAATCAGGGGAGACACAGCCGTCCGACCGATAGATGGCTGCACAAACAGGACAACACAAGAGTGCTTTCACTTAAAGCTAAACTTTAGTAACACCCCCCAACCCTCGATAATTACCGCAGCTGAGTGCAGCTCTTGAGTGGCACAGCGGCAGCCTGTCTGCCGTGGGGAACACAAGATGCATCCAGAGGGAGAGCCCAATCCCGAAGAGTCCTCAAACGAGTCCCATTATCTCAAGCTTTCCCCCCCTTATTTATACATTAGTAATAGAATGACAAGTCCCTTAAAGAAACCTTGTCAAATGAGCTGTTCCAATGGGCAAGCAAGAGGCTCCTTCTGATTACTGATTAACCAGGTGTGGGTTTGTCCAGAGTTTGCAGCCTTGAGACCCCAACAGACATTCCTGGTGCACATCCTGCTCTTCTAAAACGTATCAGCACCTTCAACACAATTCTTATCAGGAAGGACGCGGGGTCAAGACGTGGCACCCAAAACTCTCTCCCCTCCTGCCTTGGGCAAGCTGAGATTGCTGAATGGCCAATTTACAGCTTGCTGACTAGGCCACCTTTAACAATAAGCCATTGTGGTTTCAAGCACTTTACTGGTTTGCCAAACTCTCCCCGTGCACCCTCAGTAGCTATCGCTCTCTTCTGGATTGACGCTAAGCTAATGCGACGACAGGTAGGGAAATGCAGGCTTTAGGGTAGGACACAGAACAGGCTCTGAGTATCTGTCCTCAGTACAGATCCTACGGCACTTTCCGCCTGGCAACAGCTGCCCCACTAACCCAGGATTAGTACTTGCCTCCCTGACATCCCGTGGTGCCCCCAGCTAGAGCCAGTATTTGCCAGTCTGGACCTGCTGGGCAGTGCTGCTGGGTACGGCTGCAGCGCTTCACCACAGAAGTAGTTGCTATTAGGCAGCACATGAGGCGATTCCTCTCTTGAGGGTTTCTACAGGAATTCAGGGTGCAAGAGACAAGGGACGCATGAAGTGTTCTGCTTGGCCTGGCTTCTGGAGAAGGCAGGGGACTGAGGGCTGCAACGTAAAAGGCAGGAGCTGGGATCACTGATCCTGGCCAACGAGGGAGGCCTCTCCTCTTTCTCACTGCCCGGCCCTCGTAGCTCTGCCCGCCTACTCTGGGGAGCCAGTGCTGCGGCAGGCTCTCCATCATCTGCACATGGCAAGGTGGCCATGACCAAAGCTGGAGGGCTTTAAACTAGGTTCATCGGGGGAAGGAGACCAAAGCCCTGAGGTAAGTGGGGAAATGGGATACTGGGAGGAAAAACGAGCAGGAGAGTGCAAGGGGGGCAGGGCCGGCGCTTCCATTTAGGCGGCTTAGGCAATCGCCTAGGCTGTGGACTTGCCGCAGTCGTGCCTGGGGAGGGTCCCCTGGTCCCACGGCTCCAGCGGAGCTGCCACAGGCATTCCTGCAGACGGTCCGCTGCTCCCGCAGCTCCGGTGGGCCTCCTGCAGGCACGGCTGTGGTAGCTCCACCGGAGCTGCGGACCAGCGGACCCTCTCCACAGGCACGACTGCGGCAGGTCCACCGGAGCCACAGGACCAGTGTGTGGGGCAGCGAAATGGCTGTGCGCCTAGGGAGCTAAAAACACTAGCGCCGGTCCTGAAGAGGGGAGGACTCCTGTCTCAGACCGAGAAAGCGGGACAATCAGAGAGTTATCTTACGTGCCTATACACAAATGCAAGAAGCCTGGGAAACAAGCAGGGAGAACTGGAAGTCCTGGCACAGTCAAGGAACTATGATGTGATTGGAATAACAGAGACTTGGTGGGACAACTCACATGACTGGAGCACTGTCATGGATGGATATAAACTGTTCAGGAAGGACAGGCAAGGCAAAAAAGGTGCAGGAGTTGCATTGTATGTAAGAGAGCAGTATGACTCCAGTATGAAACTGCAGAAAACCATGAGAGTCTCTGGATTAAGTTTGGAAGTGTGAGCAACAAGGGGGATGTCGTAGTGGGAGTCTGCCATAGACCGCCAGACCAGTGGGGATGAACAGGATGAGGCTTTCTTCCGACAACTAGCCGAAGTTGCTAGATCGCAGGCCCTGGTTCTCATGGGAGACTTCAATCACCCTGATATCTGCTGGGAGAGCAATACAGCGGTGCACAGACAATCCAGGAAGTTTTTGGAGAGTGTAGGGGACAATTTCCTGGTCCAAGTGCTGTAGGAACCAACTAGATGCAGAGGTCTTCTTGACCTGCTGCTCAGAAACCAGGAACAATTAGTACGGGGAAGCAAAAGTGGATGGGAACCTGAGAGGCAGTGACCATGAGATGGTCAAGTTCAGGATCCTGACACAAGGAAGAAAGGAGAGCAGCAGAATACGGACCCTGGACTTCAGAAAAGCAGATTTTGACTCCCTCAGGGAACTGTTGGGCAGGATGCCCTAAGAGAATAACATGAGGGGGAAAGGAGTCCAGGAGAACTGGCAGTATTTTAAAGAATCTGTATTGAGGTTGCAGGAACAAACCATCCCAGTGTGTAAAAAGAACAGTAAATATGGCAAGCGACCAGCTTGGCTTAACAGTGAAATCCTTGCTGATCTTAAATGCAAAAAAGAAGCTTATAAGAAATGGAAGATTGGACAAATGACCAGGGAGGAATATCAAAATATTGCTCAGGCATGCAGGAGTGAAATCAGGAAGGCCAAATCACACTTGGAGTTGCAGCTAGCAAGAGATGTTAAGAATAACAAGAAGGGTTTCTTCAAGTATGTTAGTAACAAGAAGCTGGTAAGGAAAGTGTGGGCCCCTTACTGAATGAGGGAGGCAATCTAGTGACAGGATGTGGAAAAAGCTAATGTACTCAATGATTTTTTTGCCTCTGTCTTCACGAACAAGGTCAGCTCCCAAACTGCTGCACTGGGCAGCAAAGCATGGGGAGGAGGTGACCAGCCCTCTGTGGAGAAAGAAGTGGTTCAGGACTATTTAGAAAAGCTGGATGAGCACAAGTCCATGGGGGTTGATGCACTGCATCCGAGGATGCTAAAGGAGTTGGCGGATGTGATTGCAGAGCCATTGGCCATTATCTTTGATAACTTATGGGGATCGGGGAGGTCCCGGATGACTGGAAAAAGGCTAATGTAGTGCCCATCTTTAAAAAAGGGAAGGAGGAGGATCCGGGGAACTACAGACCAGTCAACCTCACCTCAGTCCCTGGAAAAATCGTGGAGCGGTGCGCAAAGGAATCAATTCCTGGGCACTACTAGAGGCGAGGTAAAGTGAATTCGGGAACCTCAGTCATGCACATAGGAGTGTCACCCAATGGCACATTCAATGCCTGACTAACCTAATTGCCTTCGATGAGAGATAACTGAGGTCTGTGGATCTAGGGGAAAAGCCCCACGAGATGTGTTATTTTTTTGACTTTAGCCAAAGGCTATTTGTAATCAAATGGTTCTCCAGCAGTATTACTTGCCAGACTCCCAGTTAAAGTATGGGCTGGATGATATGGACTGTAAGGTGGATGGAACAAGCTGGATAGGAATTCACCTCGGGCCCTAGTCAACTTCTCGCCCGATACGCTGATCATAAGTGGGCATACCATGTCTAGAGTGTCAAAGCACCAGCATTCCAGGGTAGCATAGCAGTGCCGCCAAGGGTCAGTTCCTGGGCGGACTGGACTCATCGTTGCATTCAAAATTATCGTCATTATTGATCGGAGGATTGGCGTGGACTGCACCCTCAGGCCAAGTTTCAGATGACTCCCTTTAAACTGTGGGAGGGGTAGCATACGCTGGAGGGTTAGGATTAGGCCGCATACAGAAGGGACCTTAGACAAAATTAGAAGGACTGAGGCCATAAGCAGAAACGCTCACGAACCACAGCCCGCGCCCATAGATGAGGTTCAACCTAAGGACAGTGCAGAGTCCTGCATCAGGATGGAAAGGCAAAGAATCCCATTCACTGTTACAGACTAGGACCAACGTGCTAGCAGCAGTGTACATGAAAAAGAAACGGACCTAGGGAGGTTACGTAGATGAGAAGCTAGATATGGAGTTGACCAGATGTGCCTTGTGCCAAGAAGGCTAACGACATTTTGGGGCGTATAAGTAGGGGCATTGCCAGCAGATCGAGGGACGTGATCATTCCCCTCTATTCGGCATTGGTGAGGCCTCATCTGGAGTACCGTGTCCAGTTTTGGGCCCCACACTACAAGAAGGATGTGGAAAAATTGGAAAGAGTCCAGCAGAGGGCAACATAGGGGGCAGGAGCACAAGACTTATGAGGAGAGGCTGAGGGAACTGGGATGATTTAGTCTGCAGAAGAGAAGAATGAGGGGGGATTTGATAGCTGCTTTTAACTACCTGAAAGAGGGTTCCAAAGAGGATGGAGCTAGACTGTTCTCTGTGGTACCAGAAGACACAACATGGAGTAATGGTCTCAAGTTACAGTGGGGGAGGTTTAGGTTGGATATTAGGAAAAACTTTTCCACCAGGAGGATGGTGAAGCACTGGAATGGGTTACCCAGGGAGGTGGTGGAATCCCCTTCCTTAGAGGTTCTTAAGGTCAGGCTTGACAAAGCCCTGGCTGGGATGATTTAGTTGGGGTTAGTCCTGCATTGAGCAGGGGGTTGGACTAGATACCTCCTGAGGTCCCTTCCAATCCTGAGATTCTATGATTCTATGGTGCTGGCAACAGTGCGGTCACTTGCTACGGGGCTGAATCTCGCTGAGCAAGTGACAGGCTCCTGGCACCACTTCCCCCGTGCATGTTTGCGCCGCTCGCTGTCGTGTTCCCATCAAGGCGTGCAGGAGCAACAAGCCCTTTTGTTCCAGCGCCACACTCCATCTCCCTGCCTCGAGCGCTGCTGACACATGCCAGTGTCCTCGTTAACACCAGCTGCGGAGCGAGGCCAATCAATGTCTGATCCTCCTGGCAGCTCAGTGAGGGCTGTGCAGAGAGTGCTCTGCCTCCACAGCAGATCAGTGAGAGGCAGCTGATTAGCGAGCCCCACCACCCCTTCCTGGGGCAAAGGAGAGGAGGCTGAATCTGGCCCAGCAGAAGGGGGTTTGCTGGGGTGGGCAATCAGGACCCCTCAGCCATCTGCTAATGACACATTATCCTGTCTCCCTGGAGGTACCATGTCAGCTGAGAGCCAGCAAGCAGACACCTTGTTGCTGTGCCAGCAGCAGTGCTCTCGCACAAAGCCACCATACCTGAAGGATGCTCATTCCCCCTAGCAGCACCCAGGGGATCGGTGGCGGTGGGATGGGGCGCTGCAGGGCAGGGATCGCTCCTGCTGCTGTGAGACAAGGGTCTCTATGGAGGAAGCGACAGGCCCCAGCTGCTGCAAGGACACTTCTCACTGGCCACTTTCAAGACTCCCACTCATCTGGGTTCAGTCGGGCCAGAGCCTCACCCACCATGAGTCTCTGCATTTGAGTGAAGACTGTAAGCCCAAGAGTTCCTGAGGGCTGGTCTCTGCGACTCTATCAGTGACTGCCCACTGCTGGGCACTCACACAGTACTGAGTTTGCTAGGCCTCTAGCTCAGCTCGCCTTCATGGGATTAAACTCTCCAGGCAAAGTGCTTTCAGGCCTCATGCTCCCAGCCAGCCTGCAGCCCAGAGCCAAGCTAACCACAGGCCTGGCCTGCACTGAATGCGGTTTCGCTGTGCTGGTCTCCAAGGCCAGCCAGCACTGCAGAGACAAGCGAGGTTTAAAGAGCGCTAGGCAGGGATCTGCTTCCCAGGAAGGCAATGGCAGCACGCTCCTGGGTTTTGGTGGGACCAGAGTGGGGCTCA
Source organism: Chelonoidis abingdonii (assembly GCF_003597395.2). Lineage (NCBI taxonomy): Eukaryota > Metazoa > Chordata > Testudines > Testudinidae > Chelonoidis > Chelonoidis abingdonii. The sequence continues at coordinate 22,196,553 of NC_133791.1, forward strand.
CTGCCAGTCGAGGTTCAGTGCTGCATCTCCTAGAGCGTTAGGGAGAGGAGGCTGAAGGGGGGTGGGGGCTGTGGTGTACGTCAGAGCAGCCCCAAGTCTTGCTCTAATTAATAGCAGCTTCCACAGCCCCCAGTGGGCTGTTCCGTAACGCAGAGCAGCCAGTAGGACTCCGGTGAGAGGCTGCATGATGGGGGTTGCAGAAGAGCCAGGTATGCCAGCTCAATGCCTCCCCTGGGCTGAGGCTATTCCCTGGAAGCGGGTTAAGCCGGCTCTGTGGCCCCCTGACAGCAGCTGAGTGGCTACAAAGGAGCCACAGCAGAGCCAGGAATGGGAAGGCTCAGTTTTCAAGCCAGGGCAGATGAGGACCCACCTGGATTGTTCTCCATAACACAGGAGTCTTTGCTGTGCTCCGGCCCTGGGGTGCCTGTCACCCAGGGCTAGGACAGCCCCCAGGAGGGCACTATTAGGCTGATTCTGCACTATGCCAGGCTAAAGCACAGACCCCCCTCAAGGGACAGGGAGCTATTCCCAGCGCACTGACCCCCCCCCCCCAACAAAGGACGCATGCCTCCGTTAACGTGCCCCATTGGTAGCAGAGCACAGGCCAGGCTGGTAGCCACCTCCCTTTAGCACTGGCCTCTGCGGGATTCTGCTAATTGTCAGGGAGATTATTACCTGACAGCAAGGCCGGGGAGCTGGCTGCTGGCGCTCAGCAGAGGCACTAAGCCATCCCTAATCCCCACGTCAAATTCCCCGCCTGTGTTCCAACAGCCAGTGCCAACCCCACTCTGGCTCCTCCCCACCCCCAGGTGCGGCCTGGAAGGCTGGGCAACCTGCTCACAGGGTCATGCTCTGCAGCTGGCGTTCCCCAACCCAGGCTCCTGATCACACTTTGCATGCAAACGCATTTCCCTCTGGGTTCCCTCTAGCACTCTGCTGCAATGGCTGAGATGCAAGTGCTGCAGGAGGTGAGTAAACCTGGGACCAAGGGCGGAGCTGCAGCTGCCCAAGAGGGGGCTTCAGGAAGACAGCTGGGCAGAAACAGAGGCACCTGCCTAATCCCATCAGATGGCTACATCTCCCAGGTCGCCTGCAGACGGGCTACGGGCAGCACAGCTGGCAGGCCTGAAGTTCAGTGGGTGTGAGCATGCGACAATCCACCTTGACCCAAGCAGCCAAGCCACGCTGCAGGCTGGGAGGCCTCTGGGACTATACTACCATCACAAGGGAGACTGGCTGCAGTCGGTGGCACCATACATGTCTCTGGGGAAGGCACCAGTGCAGCCCTAGGCTGGGCCCTCTTGACCTATAGCCAACCTTCTTATTCAAGCAGCCCCAGCCCACCCCCAGCCCTCCACATACTGAGTCTACAGGCATGAGTCACAGGCTGAGATGCACCGGTCTGTACAGTTCTATGTAGACATAGGAAGGACTCTTATTGAAAAGGAACGAGAACCTTTCAGCTCAAGCTCACAGCAATCAGAGGAGCAGCAGGCTGCTGAGCAGGGTGGCAGAGGAGCTGCTTCTGGGGCCAGGTAGAGGACATCCTCCCCCCCGGGTGATAGTGCCGCGCTCTCTGCTGCACAAAGAGAATGAAACGCTTTCCCCCGACTGTACCTGGACCACCTGGGTGAAACGAGGGGACAATTTCTGATGGAAAAATGATAATTTCTTCCTGCAAACACGATATAGATCCCTTAGCAGCCTCCCTCTTCCCAATTAAACCTCTCATTAGATCCCACTGTTAGAGCCCTGATCTCACTGTTGCCACTCTTCACTGTCTATATGGCACCAGCAAGCTCTTTGGGGTACGGCCCTGGCATGACCGCGCTCACATCGTGCCATGAACAATTCCCATGCGATGCAAGTAACAAAGACTAACTCTGCTACCTGGCCTTGCAGCACGTATACTGCACCTGAGGGTGGGCCACTAGTCAATGGCAGTGCTGCATCTTGCACTGGGTGGGCAGCACGGGTGTACACATTGGGGGGCACTAGAGCGAGTCTGGAGGCAGATACACGTGAAGCAGACAGGTGGGTAGCTCTGCTACCAGCTTTACTCCAAAGGCTCTTCTGCAACAGCTGCTGCTACAGATACGTGCAGATTCCTCTTGGGGCAGTCAGCATCCCCTGCTGGAACAGGGCACAGCTGCACACCGTGGGCCAGTGTCTCCACTGGCTCCCAGTCGCTTTCAATGCCAATTTAACGCCTTGTTCCTAATTTTAAAAGCAATGTATAGCCCTCCCTCCAGCTACACCAACGACTGAATTCTGATCCATGAACTACTGGAGCAGCTGCGCTTTTCAGGGACAACGTGAAGCACTAAGCCCAGGACAAAGCACACAGGACTGGGCAGGGGACAAAGCAATCTTCCAAGCAGAGTGGGGGAAATCCTGAAGCGGGCCATCTTTAGGAAACGCTGCAAAACCTTCCTTTCTGAGAATCCTTTTCCACCACAAGAGTGACACACACAGCACGACATCCCTTCTATAAGCCCCTACCAGCAAAAAAAGGAAAAACCTACCCCAGCCAGAGTCTGGGTCCTGAAAATGGAGAAGTGCCAGAGACCTCTCCTAGGGACTTCACTATTGCTACTGATTTTGCACTGTAGGCGTCCAGATATTATCATGATGAGTGGCAGGATAAAATTCCAAGATACGATATGAGCTCTGAGCAGCCGAGCACCCCAGCCATTTCGCAGCTAATGTGACTAGTGCCAACACACCACTATGGCAAGAGGAGACACGGCCGGAGCCCCATCTGGGTTCTCCAAGCAGGAGCGGTCGCTGTTGCTAGCCATGCAAAGCAACCACTCAATCTAGCATAGGCAGTGGAGGAAGCTGCTCAACCAGGCACAGCTACCATCATGTACTGGGATGGCACAAGATTCCTGACCTAGCAAAGAGCAAGGCAACCACATTCAGAGAGGATAAGTAAGACTGGCAAACCCCTCCCAGCTCCAATCAGCCCCCAATCAGCCTTGGATTCCCACAGTCTCCCAGAGGACCCTCCGTTCCCAATCAAAAGCCCTAACTCCAGACCTGCTACCAAATACCAACAGCTTTCAAACGCAGCAAGATAGAGCCTGAGGTCAGGTCACAGTCACCAGTCTTGGAGTTGTTGCAATGATGACCAGCTTGTTAGAGATTCACTGAGTGACAGAAGCTACTTATGTTTGCAAAATACACATTTTTTGAAATCAGGCAGATCATCCTGTCACTGGCTGAGCAGAGTGCGCAGTGCAAAGCAGCGTACACCAATGCCAGAGTGAACACTTGTGATCTTCTTGCATTCAATTCCCTGGAAAGAGGAGCTCCAGTCACCTTTTTGAAGAACAGGGTGGCAGCTCATAAAACTGGATGGCAGAAGAACCTAAAACGGTTCCTAACAAATACCTCTCTACACGGCGCACTATTAACCTGTGGAACTCACTGCCACAAGATATCACATAGTTCAAGAACTTATTAGGAGATCTAAACAAAAAGGATGAGAGGTTTATATGGATGAGGGCTATAAATCCTCCTGCTCCATGCATCACCCAACAACTGACTGACAGCAGTTAGATAAAAACGTTCCTTGTGGGCAGATTATTCCATAATTGAAGTCTCTTAGCACCTTCCTCTGAAGCAACTGGTGCTGGCCATGTCAGAGCCAGGATACCAGGCTAGGTAGGTCCCTGTTCTGATTTGGCCTGGCAATGTCAGTCTTCCTAAGAGACTTTTCAGTCTGGGGTCCCTCAGTGCAAAGTAGAACCAGCACTAGGGGAATTTTCAAATTTGATCTCTGAAATGATTTCAAAATCCATGGCAGTTGCTGGTTAGTTACATAGATCACCCAATCAGGAAGCAGCAACAATATCATATGACTTCTACGGCTAACCAAACTCAGTGGGCAAACAACCCATAGGGCGAGAATAATTTGCAGGAGGAATTTGGGAACAATTCTGAATCACGAATGAGCCCAGGAACTTCATGCTAGGGGTGCTTTGGCCACTCCCAAATAATCAGCAGTCCCCACTGGAGAACCCCCCCTTATAGATACATCTCCCACCCCGCAGGGATCCTAGGACAATCCAAAGCACACACAACTCTTTCAGGACCTGTGATTTTTTGGGCAATTCACAGGCTATCCCTTTTTTCTTCACCAGCACCCCACCATCCCTAGCCCCTTCCCCACCAGTAGTTCAGGGATCCAAAGATCCTAAAGCCGGCTCCAATCCCACTCTGGAGTGGGAGGGTAATAACTGAGATCTCAGGCTGCATGCTGCCCTGATCCCAGCCAGATGGATCCTTAATTAGACAATAAGTGCTGCTATCAACTGGGAAGTGATGAGTCAGTGGTCTCTGGCAGAGATCTTAGCCAGTTTCACTTCATAGCCATAAAAAAACCCAGCACCCCTGGTTAAGGTCCAATTCATACAGAAGAGGACATTTGCTTTAAAAATCCCAAAGGGTACTAAGCAGCAGGAGACTGAGGCCAGGCTCCCAGCCCCCACCCCCCTTTCTAGATTATTAATCCAAAGATTAAAACAAATATGTGCTCTCCAGCATCCTGCCCAACACGACACCTCCAACGATACCTACAGTGTGCGCGCTGTAAATCATCCACTGCACAGTGCCTGGCTCCATGACCCATTGGAAATGCAGAAGACAGGCTCACAGATGTCTCAAGTTTGGGAAGCTCATCTCATCTCTTGCCCTGGAGGCAAGCAAGCTTTGTCACTGAGAGCAGAGAGAGACGTAAACACAGACCACTCACATCTACCCAAATAAACCTCTGCAGCAAGGTGTCACACGGAGGAGGTCCATCATGTCCTGTATCCTGACACCTGAGGCTCCAAGAGCAAGGGGAAAGAAAAGCCCCATGATGTCCCAGGCCAATTGTGCATTGCTGAACAGGAGGTACACAGTTCCTTCCTGACCCCAGCAAAGTGATCATTGAATGCCCTGAAGCATGGCATTCAAGTATCCCTATCTTAAATCTCAACCTCTGTTGCTCACCCCCAAGGCATTGTACACTGCAGATTGGAGAGAAAGCTGTTTACCTTGCTACCCCTTTCAGCAGCATTCAGGATAGGAGGAATGCCATATCACTCCCCAGCAGAGGGAAGTGGATTCATTCCACAGGGCTATCGGTCTTTCTGCACCATTTGGTCTTTGGCATCTTCCTAGTGGGTATTTGGAGCTCTGTGGACCACAGGGTCCTGAGAGCTAGTATACGGCCAGTCCATTTCACTTACAATATTACTCAAGTCAAGTACCGTTTGAATCACTGGATGGTACCCAGGGGAGCTGAGATGCTGAGATACATGCTCAGACGGATGCACAGTGCAGCAAAGCAGGCAGGATGAGGGTGAGAAGAGAACTGCAGGGGGGGATGGGGGTCAAGAGGAGGCCCAGTTTGCTAAGGGTTGATTCGGGGCATGATCCCTGCTAAATAGCTCAGAAAGGGACTGGCTGCTCTTTGTGTTAAATGAGGGGTTCACCACCCCTCCTTGTGAAGCAGCTGGAGCACAGCAGGCCCTGCCTGGGGAACAGGTCCTCCTGGGGGCTGGCTCCAGTTAGAAACTCCGATAACAAGAATTGTGGTTAATGAAACAAGGGGAGGGTAGGATGAGAGGAGGCAGCTCCCTCCGGGGAAGGGACAGAAGGGGGGCGTGTGGCCCCCTCTGTGACCTCAGCGGAAGCTCACTCCAGGAGCCCAGCACAGGGCTGGTCCTGCCACACAGCACTCCCTCCCCTGGCACGGGGCAGGGGCTCGGGGCTTTCGTCAGCCACCCCAGGAGACAGCTCCTGCCTGAGCCAACCAGGCCAAGGGCTCTGGACAGGCACCGCCCTGCACGGGGACTGGGAGCCCAGTTCAGCGCAGGGCAGCCAGGCTGAGCCAGGGTTTCAGCTCTCGGGCACCTCTTTGGCAAAGCTCAGTGTGTAATGAAAGAGGTGCCGCGGAGGGGGAGCCCTGCTCGTCGCTGTCCACGCAAAGAACCGGGAGTCCGCGGGCCTTTGAAAGAACAAATCAAGCTGTTAGTCTGCAAAGGGCCGCCGGACTCCTCGCTGTCTCCAGCGCTGCTCCCCTGCTCCCGCGCCCACCTGCAGCTCCTCGAAGGCGTCGTCCACGTTGGTGACCTGGTGCTGCTCGTGCACGGCGGGCTCGTCGCAGAAGAAGCAGACCACGGCGCGGTCCGTCAGGCAGAAGAGCTTCACCTTCTCGTGGTCCTTGCAGGGCGCGGAGCTGCGCCGCGCGCTCAGGATGGCGTCCAGCGGGAAGGCCGCGTAGCGCTCCACGATGTTGGCGAGCTTGAGGCTCGGCGCCAGCGTGGGCTCGGCGAAGGTGCGGCGGCACTCGGGGCAGTCGCGGGCGCCCTGCTGCTCCTGCCGGACCCAGTGCTCGGTGATGCATTTCCGGCAGAAGTAGTGCTCGCAGCCCAGGCTCACCGGGTCCTGGTAGATGCTCAGGCAGATGGAGCAGAGCAGCTCGTCTTTCAGGCTGCAGGCCATGGCGGCGGGGGCCGGGCCCCTCTCCAAGCGGGGCTCCCCGCAGGGCCCTAAGGCCGGGAAGCCGCAGGGGGCGGCTCTGCCCCCGACACTGGCTCCTCGAAAGCCTCCGCCCGGCGGGGTCACCTCGCGCGGAGTTCCCCCCCCCGGCAGGCTGGCCCCGGCCGGGAAGAGAGCCGCCCCCGCAGCGCGCACACGCCCAGCCTCTGTGTGCGGCTTCCGCGGAGCCAGCCGGCCACCGGCACTTCGTGTCCGCCCCCGGGGCCGAGCCGAGCTGGGGGCGCTGCCTGGGGGCTCGGGCCCGCCGTCTCACTGGGCGCAGCGGCCTCCGGACTCTCCCGCGGCTCCAGCTCCGGAAGCTGCGGAGCGGCGCCGGCAGCAGCTAGCACGGAACAAGCCGGGCCCGGCTCGCTGGCTGCGGGGCTGGGTCTGGTCTAGCCCCGCCCGCGCAGCCCAGCTGCCAGGACAAAGGGAGACCGCGGGGCTCCGCGCCGTGTCCTCCGCACCTGCTCTCCCCGCTCGTCGGGGAATTTGCTCCTGGCGCTGCGCACCGGCTGGGCGGGGGCTAAGGGCGCAGGGATCCCGGGAGCCGGGGGCGGGCTGGGGGCGCTCCTCCCGCTGACATGCTGCAGCCGAGCCTGTGCGCGGATCGTCCGCTCCCGACAGCGGGACGCGGAGCCCGCAAGAGGCACGGGCCGCAGAACCCCCCCCCCCCGAAGCCTGCAGTGCCCAGCCCCCCCGGGAGTTCAGAATTACCCCCGTGCATAGGATCCGGCCGCGGCACGCAGCTAGCTGGCTGGAGGGGGGACAGGCTGCGCCCAGCGCGCGTCGGTGTCCCCTACATATGCCCCGCGGCCCCCAGTCTCAGCACAACCCACACGCGTCCGGACGCCCTCGAGAGCTGGGGGGGTGGGATTCCAAGGGGAAAATGTCTGGTTGGAATTTGCTAATTTGGCGAAGTCTTGGGGCTGGTTCCATTTCGCCCAAACTCGCAGAAATCAGCCCGGCTCCTGGCAGCCCGCGGGGCAGGGTACTATTGGGTTTCTGGGAAGTGGGCGGGCAAAGCCCCTCCACTGCTAAAGAATCCCCCCCAGCCTAAGGGGAGGACCCACAGGACCACAGAACCCACTGATTGCGGGGGACAACTAATAAAAGAACAGGGACAGGAGTGTGGTCAAAGGGTCAGAAGAAGGGAGCCTGATGGGGACACCGAGCAGAGAACCCCGGACAGCGCCCACTGCTCCTCGAAGGCGTCAAGGGAGCCAGTGGACGCCGCCCAGAGGACCTCCGCCCAGATACGTGAAAGGACCAAGGATAGGAAACAAGCCCCACAGTCACAGGAGTCTCCATCGGCCAACCCCCTCTCCCTGGTTGTGTAGATGGCCATTTTAGCCAGGGCGAGGAGGAGGTTGACCAGGAAATCCCGCGACTTTGTGGAGCCACGGATAGGGAGTGTGTAGAGAAGGAGGTGAGGGGAAAAGTGCGGCCAGAAACGCAACAGGAGATTGGTGAGGAGCCAGTGTAGGGGCTGCAACCTGGCGCACTCTAAGTAGACGTGTTCCAGGGTCTCCCTCACGCCGCAGAAGGGGCAGGTGTCTAGGATGGGTAAACCACACCAAATACACACCCGTGCTCACAACGCCATGGAGGAGCCACCAACTGATATCCCCGGCAGGCCTCGGGACCAGGGTAGAGTATAGGCTGGCCCACCGGGGCTCCTCACCCTCCAGAGGTGGCAGGAGGTCCCACCACTTTGTGTCAGGGCGCTGGGGCAGTTACAGCTCTGCCAGCCCCCCCACACACACTGCTGGGGCAGTTACAGCTCTGCTAGCCCCCCTGCCCCCCACACACAGACACAGTGCTGGGGCAGTTACAGCTCTGCCAGCTCCCCCCTACACACACACACACAGTGTTGGGGCAGCTACAGCTCTACCAGCCCCCCTGCCTCCCCCCCACAGACACAGTGCTGGGGCAGTTACAGCTCTACCAGCCCCCCTCCTCCCCCCACAGACACAGTGCTGGGGCAGTTACAGCTCTACCCGCCCCTTTTCCCCCATTGGACGTGAGGGTAGTCAGGTCTCAGTTACACCACACTCCCAGTCCCATTCCCAACTCTGCCTCGTCTGCAACTGTGGGGCCCTTGAGCCCTCGTCCCAGGTCTAGGGCAGTAGCCACAGTGGGTTCCTCTTCTCCCCCTTCCCACACCTGGGTGGGGGCAGCTCCAGGGCTCTTCACCCCCCTCTCTAGGGAAGGCAGGGCTACTCCTCTCCCTCCTCCCATACCCCAAACTCCTCAGGCTCCTGAGGGGAGTGGGGAGAGTGCTGCATGCATCCTGCAGCAGCTCGGAGGGGTTACTTTTCCAGGGAGGATGGGGAACAGAGGGGTTTCCCTCTGGCGGGGCTGGAAATCCCTTAAGGCTGAAGCTTCTGCTGTAATTGATTTGCTCCAGCAAAGGTCAACATCCCTGCAACTAGAGAGTAGGCATTTATACCTGCGGTTCCTGCCTATCACTGGGCCTGAGGTCCCCATAAAAGGGAAAGCAGCAAACTGCTTTGGCTCAAACACAAGTGGGGTCCTGAAAGCAGGGGCGGCTCTAGGTATTTTGCAGTCCCAAGCACGGAAGGCAGGCTGCCTTCGGCAGCTTGCCTGCGGGAGGTCCCCGGTCCCGTGGATTCGGCAGCACGTGTGCAGGAGGTCCGCCGAAGCAGCGGGACCAGCGGACCCTCTGCAGGCATGCCACCGAAGGCAACCTGCCTGCCCCCTTGCAGTGACTGGCAGAGCGCCCCTCATGGCCTGCCGCCCTAGGCACGCGCTTGGTGTGCTGGTGCCTGGAGCCGCCCCTGCCTGAAAGCACTAAGGGCAGATCCATAAAGGTATTTAGGCTCCTAATTCCCATTACAATCAAGAGCATATGTCCCACTGACAATGGGGTTTGTGCTCCTAAATCAATCAGTTGCTTTGGAAAAGACCACTCTCTTCTCTGGTAGTTTGTCATCTTATATGTTACTTGTGACAGCTAATACATTTTCAGACCAAGGAGTGATTTTTAAATTGTCCTTCTAAGCTTTAGTTCAAAGCCTTCCCCAGTCTCCCAAGATAACTGTCATTGTCCCAATTTCATCAGCGGGGCTACTCAGCTACTGAGATGACTTGCCCAATAGCAGTGGTGGAACCAGGGCGTGAACCTAGATCACAGTTGTTCCCGCAACTGGGAGGAGAACCCAGGAGTCCTGCCTTAACAAATAGAGCCCAGTCTGTACAGCACACAATGTGTGTGTCTGGTGATACTACAGAGCATGAGACCACAGCCTGAAGCTGGATTTAGAGCTGTAATGGAGGGACATTTCAGTGGGTAGGAGGGGGCAGTATTTAATGTTATACTTGATTAAAAAATACAGTGTTGTCCTTTGTTTTATCCCAATCCTGTGAAATCTTTTCCCACATTGTATCTTTGCTTCTCTGCCATATGCTTTATTTCAAGCCTCTCGCATCTGTCTATCTGTCCCTATACAGCCCACTATCTATCTAATCTGACTCAGGTATTTCAACCTCACCTCTTTGTCTTGATCTAGCTATTATTTTGTACAGTATATGCGTAGTGCCATTGTTGTGAATCTAATTATCTGTCTATTTATCTTCCTCCCTCACATCTGTCTGGCCCCTCTTCCAGCCCCCCTCACTTGGCAGCTTGAAGTCTCACATTGATTTGCATTCTCAAAGAGACTGTTGTTCCTTACTTTACAGATGCCACATTCTTATTACGACAACAAACGCTGAGTAATTAGAAGGCTGGAAATCCAAACCCAAACAGCGTATTACTGATATCCAGGCCTAGTGACAGTGTAATCAGACCAGAATCAGCTGACAGGCACTGGATGCGTCTCAGACTCCAGATGAAGATGCTCAGCATGTAGCCTGTGTGCGGACGATGGGAGATGCAGTCTGCAGCACATCCTAAGACATTGTTTCCCCACTGACGGCACCAGGGACACAAAGTCTGAAAAGGACTGTGACTTCTGAGCCAGAGACATGAGAAGAGCTGCTGAGAGTGCAGCTGTGTGAATGAGAGAGGCTGGTCCTCTGGGAGGAAAGCCACTGAGTTCACAGCTGGGAAGGCTGTGCCCTTTCTGAATGCTGGCAGGCCCCCGTCTCCTTCAGCAGCTCCCTGGAGAGCTGGAGCCCAGCTGGCCTCTCCTTCGGGGGAAACATCAATCACAGGCCTTTCAAGCTCCAGTGAGGATAACGACATTGATGGAAACCATGACAGTGAGTGGAGCTGAATGATGATAGCTTGTGAGAGGTAAATCAAAAGCTGTCCGGCTCGGACTCCCTGATTGGACCTGATTGTTGTGTCCACAGCACCCACAGGAGCTTGGGGAAGTGAGGAGTCAAGTGAGAATCCGAAGGCTGGCTCTCGCTTTCTGCACTATGAGAGTGACTGGTGCAGGCACTAGCCCAGAGCAGGTTTAGGACTCAGAGCTGGATGGATAAGAAGGATGGTTTCTTTACGTCCATCTTTAAATCTGATCAGGTCATGACAGGCCTGCTTCATCTCAGCCTTCCGCGACACTGCTGTCATGAGAGGACAGTCCGTCACACTGCTACCGGGGCTGCCAAGTGATTTCTGGCCCCAACAAGCCCTCACCTCTCAGGCTGTGAGACTAAATTCCTTCACATCTGCAAAATGAGGTGTTCAGATGGAAGGGGCTGTTGGTCCATCTCCCTCACTCTCTGCCCACTCATCCCTTTCCACAGCATTCCCTCCCCCACTCCCTTTCCCAGTTCTTCCCTGCCATCTCCCACCTTGGCCTGCCCTAGCAGTACCCACTGGGTAGGCACCTTCTACTGGCAGCGATGCCCGTGTGCTGATTGGGCACACTCTGTGCTGCCCCCACACCTGGAGCACTTCCTATGAGCAGCTGTGCAGCATTCCACATGTGCCTGACGTACCCCATGTTCACACAGAGTCTGCTGCTGCCTGCAGGGGACCCTGTCCTTGAGCTCCGGCACTAGAGACTCTGGGTCTGAGATCTCCAGGTCATGCATTCAGTCCCTGTAGGTGATGAGTTAACCAGCAATTTTATTACCCAGGCTAGATGAGCAGCACTGAGTTGAGGGGATTGCTGCAGGGGCAAAGCCATTTCAGAGCTGATCCCGAGGAGGCGAAGGAAACAAGCTCATTGCTCCAGGTCCATGATATTCTTCTCTCTCACATACTCCCCTTAATTGCTCCTCCAAGACCAACTGGTCCTACAATTACCCTGCTGCTGCTCAGAGTCCAGTGATGGTATCAGGTCACCAGCATGAAAATACTGCCCTGGTGCCAATAGTTCTTGAGGCTGCACACTGGGAGGCTGTTGGAGCCCAGGGGATGGCCACTGCTCACAGGCAGTCAGAGCTGATTGTGATTAGCAATATTTGTTGAACACTAGCATCATGCTCAGCCTGGCATCAAACATCTGGGAGGGCACAGTCCCTGCCCCAAGCTACATAAGCAACTGGATTGGTTGGCTGCCTCCTTTCTTCATCCCCCCAGGTGCATATCCACCTTCTCCACCTTTGCCTTCTCTAACCCTTCCCACCATCCGCGGCATAGGGTCAATAGTATCTGGGCCCAGTGATCAGAGGGAGCCTGGTTGCAGCCTTGGGGCACAGCAACTGGCAGTCCAGGGCACAGAAGGTTGCTGCTGGTTGGACAGACTCCACTTTGGCTGGGCTGAACCACTTGGGAGGGAGATGAAGAGCTCTGTGTGAGTAACAGATGAGTTGGTTCACTGGCCATTTCAAAACAACAACAAAATAGTTTTGTGACAAACTGGAAACAATTGGTTTTGAAATTTCTGGTGAATTGAAAAATTGGGGAAAAAATTAATTTTGAGTCATGTGACAGACCCAGGCCAGTGGGGTACAGGAGTGTGGTCCTATTGGCATCCCAGGGGTGGGCGGGCAAAGCCCGCCCACTTCTAAAGGACCTCCCCCCA
>NC_133791.1:22209128-22242081 GCF_003597395.2 Chelonoidis abingdonii
GGGTCCGCCGCCGCCGCATTCGCCGCGTCCCCCGGCGCTCCCGGCTGCTCTGCGCCGCCTCTCCTGCTCCGGCCCCGCGGGCGCCCGCCCGCTCTCCTTCCCTCCTTCCCGCGGTCCGCCGGCCGCCGCTCCCCGTTCTCCCGCTCGTGGCCGGCCGGTGTCGTCTGGTCCGGCTGCCCCTGTCCGCCCGCCGGCCCCTCTCGCCACACACCCCGCGCGCTGGCCTTATCTGCCTGATTTGTTACGTTGCTGCGGCGCGCGCTGGGCCGCCCTTCCCGTCCGTGGCGGCGGTCCCCCCTCTTGGCCCTCGGCGCGCCCGGCTCGCGCCCGCGCGCGGGCGGCCACCAGCTCTGCCCCGCCTCGGCCCCGCGGTGCCCCGTTGGGCGCCGCCCCGTCCGCTCCGCGGTCGCCCTCCCTGGTACCGCGCCCGCCCCTGGCCGCGCCTTTTCTTGGTGGCCTAATGCGCCGCGGCTTCTGCGCCTGGCCGCGTGCGGCGGGCCGCTCTCGCCGGTCCAGTGCCGTGCCGCCCGTCGGGCGTCCCTCCCCCGCCCTCGCACAGCCTTCGGACTCTAGAGTGGACATCCGGGGCCCCCCGGGCCGCGCGCCGGCCCTGGCCCTCCCCCTCTTCCGGCCGGGTCGTGCGGGGTGGCCCGTCCTCCGCCCGGCGGCCCGTGGCCGTGCTTCTGGCCCCCTCGCTTTTCCTCCGGGGTCGCCGCCGCGGTGCCGCCGGCGGTCCTCTCCCGCCGGCGTGCTGTGGGCCCGCCCCCCGCCCCCGGGCCCTCTGGTCTTGCGGGCTTGGCGCTCCTCCGCTTCTCCCGGCCGCTGCGCCGCGGGCTGGCTCCTCGGGGCTGGCGGCCCGCCGCCTCTCCCGCTCCCCGCCCTCCCGCTCCGCGCTCTCTGGCCGCCTCCTCGCGGCTGCGCCCCGGGTGGTCCTCCCGGCCGCCGCGCCGGGCCGCCCCTTCCCCCCGCTCCCCCCGCCGTGCCGCGGCCCCGCCGCCCCTTGGCTCGCTCGTCCCGCCCGCCTCCGGCCAGGCCGCCCGCCGCCTGCCTTCCTCCCGCCCCCTCTTCTTCCCGTGGCCCTCGGCCGGCCGCGGCTCGTTCGCGCCGCGCGCGGCCGTCCCGGTGGCCCGCTGGTGCTTCGCCGGGGGCCGGCCGCCCCGCCGGCGGCGTGGGCCCGTCCCGGTGGCCGTGCCGCTCCCTGCCGTCTCAGCCGGCGTGGCGCGCCCGCTTGGGCCTCCTCCCGCCGCCGGTGCCCTCCCGCCCTCGGCCGGTGGGGTCGCGCCCGCCGTCCCCCGGCGTGGCTTTCGCCCTCTCCGGGCGCGCCGTCCGCGAGGCCCGGGGCCTGCTCGTCCCCGCGCGGTCCCGTTCCTCCGGGTGGTGTTCCCGTCCCTCCCCGCCCCGCCCTCCCGCGGCTCCCGGCGCGCGGCCGGCGGCCGCCTGCTGGCTCCCCCGCCCTCTCCGGCCACGCCTGTCGGGGCGTCCCCCTTGCTGCGCCTTCCCCCCCGCCCTCTCTGCGGCCCGGCGGTGCCGCCGCGGCCCGGCCCCGCCTCCGTGCCCCCCCGCCTCGGGCGTCGGTCGGGGCGACCCGGTCGCCCCCCGCCGCCCCCCCGCGCCCGTGGCTCCGTCGGCCTCGTTCCCCCCTCCTCCCGCCGCGCTCGCTTCCGGCCGCTCCGTTCTGGGTCTCCTGCCGCGCCCATCCCCGCGCGTCCCCCCCTCCCGCCGGTCGCGCGCCCCGTTCCTGCGGCGCCCCTCTCTCCGCCCCGCGTGTTTACCGTGGCCCGGCTGCTCGGTGCCTGCGGCGGGGCTGGGGGGCTCCTCGCCGCCGTCCCCGCCCCCCGCCTCGCGGCCGGCCGCGCCGCCCTCGTGCCTCTCCCCCTCGGTGCCTCCCGCGTCCGGCCGCGGCCGCCGCTGGTCGGCGCGGTGGCGCTTCCCGGTCCTCTTCCCCCCCTGCGGGCCTCGCGGCCAGGCGGGCATGCTGGCCCCTCCCCCCGCCGGCGCGCCGCTGGCCTTGTTCGGCGCCCCGGCCGTTGTCGCGGGCCTCCGCGCTCCTCCTCCGCGCTGGGGGGACGGGTCCCCGCCCGCTGCCTGTTCCCCCGTGGGGCCGTCCCCGCTCCGTGGCACCCCCCGGCGGGCCGGCCGGGGGCCGCCCCCCGCCTGGCGTCGCTGGGCCCGCTGCCCCCGCGCCCGCCCCCCTTGCCTCCGTTTCACCCGGGGGCCGCCGGCACCCGCCGCCCCTGGTGGGTCGGGCCCCGCCCCCCTCGTGCCGCCGCCCTGGGGGTCTTCCCCGGGGCGGCCGTGGCCTCCCCGGCGGTTGGGGGCCCGGCCGGGCTCCCCGCAGTCGGCTGGGGCTCCGGGCCGACTCTGTGCGGGGGCCCGCCCGGCTTCCTGCCCCCTCTCGGTGAGCCCTGGCCCGTGGTCCTCCTGGCCCGGCTCCGGGCTCTGGCCCGTCGGCCGGGGCACCCTCCTGCTGCCTGGCGCCGCCCTGTGGCCCGTTGGCAGCCGGCCTCCGCGCTCGCTGTTCAGTTCCCAATGGGGTCCGCCTCGGCCGGCGGGCGGTTCCTCCCCCCCCCCTGCGCGCGCCCCCCTCGGCCCCCGCCCTCGCAGTGGCCGCCCTGCTGTCGCCCCCCGGGGCTGCGGCCGTCCCCGGTGCCCCCGCCGCCGGGTCGCTGGCGCCTCCCGGGGCCCCTCCGCGTGGGCGCCGCCGGCTGGTCCGGGGCCGGGCCCTCGGCCGGCGCCCGCGGTGCGTCGGCCCGCTCGCGGCCCTGGCCGCGGGTCGTCCCTTCCCTGCGTGCCGGGGTCCGCCCCCGGGCCCTCGCTCTCCTCGTCGCTGGCCTCGGGCGCTCCCCGCCCCCCCCCGGGCCTTCCCCGCTCCGCCACGCGGTGCCCCCGTCGCGCTCCCCGCGCTTCGCGGGCGGGGGCGCGCCGCGGTCCTTGGCGCTTTCCCGGCGGGCTCCCGCGGCGGGGTGGCCTTCCTTCCGGGCCTGTCACGCCGCCCCCGTCCGGCCCCCCGCTGGGCGTCCGCCGCGGGCCAAGGCGGCCGGCTCGGCCTCCAGTGCCCCCTTCCTGCTCTTCCCCGCCGGCTCCGCCTCCGCCGGCTGTCCCGCGGCTCCCGCCTTCCCTTGCCCCGCTTCCTGCCCTCCCGCCCCCGCTCTCCTGGCTCCTCCGGGGGCTGGCTCCCCGGTCGGCTCGGGGGGCCCGGGCCCGGGCGGGCCGCCCCCGCGCGGGCCGCGTCCCCTTGGGCCCCCCTCTCCCCCTCCGGCGGTCTCCTCTGCTGCCCCTCCTCCCCCGTGCTGGCCTGCGCCGGCGCGGCGGGCCGCTTCGGGTGCTGGGCCGCCCGGGGTCTGGTGCTGCCGGGCCGGCGCCCTGCCGGAGCTCGGGCGGTCCCGGCCGCTCCGCCCGTGCTGGGCCGGGGCCCTCCTCCGCTGTGCCCCTCGCCCGGCCGCGGTACGCCCGGGCCTCCCCCGTCGCCCCGTGCCCCGGTCGTGGGCCCCTGGTCGGGGACCCGCCCGGCCCCTGCGCGCCTCCCGCCCGCGCCGCCGCCGCCCGTTGCCAGCTGCCTTGCCCGTTGGCCCGCGCGGCCGTGCCGGCGGGCGGGGTCCTTGCCGACCCCGGGGCGCGGGCTGCTGCCGGCGCTGGGGCGCCCAGGGCCGCCCGGGCCGGCCACCGGGCGCACTTGGGCCGCCGGGGCGGGATTGGCGGTCCGGCTTCCGCGGCCCCCCCGGTCTTCCCTGGCTCCGGGGCCGCCCCCGCCTCCCTGAGCCGGCTGCTATTCCCCGCCCTGTGCGGCAGGCCTCCGCCTGCGCGGCCGCCGCCCCCCTTCCCTCCCAGTTGGCGCCGCCCCCTGGCCGCGGCCCCCCCCTCCGCCCCGCTCGCCCCGTCCGGTTCCCCGTGGGAGCGGCGGCCCCGGCGGGCTCGCGGCCCCGTGGCTTCCTGTCCCGGTGGGCCCGGGGGCCCCCCGCGCTGTGCCTGGCGGCGGCCGTGGCGCCGTGGGGGCGCCGCGGCCGCGGGGGGGCCGCCCCCGCTTGGCGCCCGCCCTGGCGGCCCGGGCACCGTGGGCCCCCCCACAGACGCTGGTCGCGGATCAGGGGGCTCGCCGCGCGCGGGCCAGCCTGGCTATGGCCGGGGGCGGCGCTGTCGGGGGCCCGCGCACGAGAGATACCGGGCCGCCGGCCTCCGCGGGCGCCTTGTTCCCCGCCCCGCGCCCCCGGCACTGTCGGGCCTGGTTTCGTGCTCCTGTCGTGGGGTGGCCGGCCCCTATCCCCTGCTCTCCCTCTCGCCGGCGCCCTTCCCTGCCGGCCCTCGGCGGCGCTTCCCCCGCCGTCGCTGGCGCGGCATACGGGCCGTGCGTCCGGCCGCCGGCTGGCTTCTCCCGGTCCTCCGATTGGGGGTGCCCTGCCGCTGTTCCTGCCCTTCGCCCGGCGCGCGGTCGCTCGTGGGTAGAGCAGTCGTTCGCGCGGGGGTCGCGTGTCCGCGGTCGGCCCTGGCGCCGGCGTGGCCGGTGGCCGGCGGCGTGGAGCCTCCGCGCGGGGTCTCCCGCCTCCTCCCCGTGGCCCTATCTCCGCCGCGCGCTCGTGCGGCGTGGCGCCGCCCCGCGCGGGGCGGGCCTGTGCGCGTCGCGCGGGCCCGCCTCCGCTCGGTCTTCCGTGCGTGGCGGCGGGTCGCCCGCCGGGCCGGCTCCGCGGGGCGCCGTGGCGTGCTCCGCCGGCCCTCGGGTGGTCGGCCGCGGCTGCCCGGTGGCGCCCGCTCCGCGCTTCGCGCTCTCCGTGCCCGCGCGCGCGCTCTCGCGGCTCGCGCGCGGGGGCGGGGGGGGCTGCCGGGGCCCTTCTCGTGCGACTGCGCGCCGGGCCCCCGTGCATGGGAGGGGTGTGGGCCCGCGGGGCGGGCCCCCCTCCGGGCCTGCGGCGCTCCGGGTGGGGGGACGGGCCCCGCTGGGCCTGGGGTCGCCGCCCCTGGGGCCCGCTGCCGGGCTGGGGCCGCCCTCTGCGGCCCCCGCGGGCCCCCGGTGGGGCCCCCCCGGCTGGGGGTCGTCCCCCCCCCCGGGGGCGGGGGGGCCCCGGTTTCGGTGCGCCCCAGCCCTTGTGCCCCGTCCCTGGTTTGGCTGCTGCTGCTGCCGGCCCCATGCTGGCCGTGGGGCGTGGCGGGTCCGCGCGCCGCTCCGTCCCCGCGGCCGGCGTCCCCGCGCCGCCCCCCGCCGCGGGGGTGGTCGCGGGGGGCCCCGCTGGTCGTGGGGGCGCACGGCCCACGCTGGCCCGGGGAGGCTCCCCCCCCCCGGTGGTCCCCCCCGCCCCTCGCCCTCCCCCCCCGAGCCCGGTAGACCCCGCCTCCGTCCCGGCCTGCCCTCCCCCGTGGTCTTCCCTCGGGTATCCCGCCGAGGGTGGTCCCCTTCTCTCCTCCCCTTCTGCGGGCTCCCCCCGCTCGCCCGCCTGCCCCCGCCCGCCCGCCGCTCCCGGCGGTGGGTGGCCTGGCCGTCCCGGCCGGCGGGCCCACGCTCCGCCGGTGCCTCCCCCCCCGCGCTGGGTCCCGCCCACCCCCCCTCTCTGGGCCGCCGGCCGCAGCCCCCCCCCCTCCCGGGCTGTCGGTGGCGTCCCCGCCGGACCGCGGTTGGGGGCCCTCTACTGCCGCCGTCCGCCCGCTCGCCGCGTCGCGGGGTGGGTGGTGGTGTCTCGCCCCGCCCGGGGCGCCGCCCCTTCGGCCCGCCGCCGCCGTCGCCAAAAAAACGCCCGCCCGGCCCCGCCCCCCGCCGGCCCCGCCGCCGCCGCCGCCGCCCTCTCCCTCCTTCTCCCCGGGCGCGGTCGCCGGCGCGGCGCTCCTCTGCCCGCGCAGCCGGGGGTTTGTTCTGGGGACCGAGCCGGGCTGACTCGGTCGTCGGACTTGCTTCGAACCCATTAAGGGACAAGCTGATTAGTCACCTGATCAGATCAGGAGGCTATAGGGCCGGTAGGGTTAAAAGGAGCTCACTCCAGTCAGATGGGGATGAGCCAGAGGAGGAAGGATGTGAGGAGCTGGGAGCAACAGGCACAAGGAGCTGAGAGTGAGAGGCTGTGCTGCTGAAGGACTATGGAGCACAAGTGTTATCAGACACCAGGAAGAAGGTCCTGTGGTGAGGATAAAGAGGTGTTTGGAGGAGGCCATGGGGAAGTAGCCCAGGGAGTTGTAGCTGTCATGCAGCTGTTACAAGAGGCACTATAGACAGCTGCAATCCACAGGGCCCTGGGCTGGAACCCAGAGTAGAGGGTGGGCCTGGGTTCCCCCCAAACCTCCCAGCTCCTGATCAGACACAGGAGGAGTTGATCCAGACCATGGGGAAGATCACTGAGGTGAGCAAATCTGACAATAAGTGCAGGACCCACCAAGGTAGAGGAGGAACTTTGTCACAGTCAGATAAAATGTTTTGTTTTCTTTCAGTGTTGAGCTTTTTCCATTTTTTACATTAAAAAAGTTAAATTCCAAGGTAATGTCTAAACAAAAAGACATTTTGAATTGAAAAGTCAACACATTTTAATGAAAACATGTCAGAACCAAGTGTTTTGACTTTTTCAGAAATTTTTTTTTAGTTTTTCCCCCTGACCGAAACAATTTGCCACAGCTGATCTGAAATCACAAAATATTTCTGTTTATCTGAATCTGCATTTTTGTCTGAAAAAAGTTTGTCAACAGTTTCCCCCCGGCTCTAAAGAGGAAGGACTCAGATCTGGGAGGAAGACAAGAGTCCTCCAGCTTCAGGGGGTGCCCACAAAGTGAAAGTCTGGGAAGGCATAAGCTTCTTTGGGGAGCCTGACTTTTCTGGAGCCTCAAAACTAGGGTATTGAGCCTCATGGAGCATGAACCCACCTCTGCTCTGCCTTTCCTTTACCTGGTCACAGGGGAGAGGGCTCTTTATATGCCTGTGTGGACACTCTCAGAATTAATGTGGCCTTAATTCAGGTTAGTTTAATTCACAAAATGAATTAAGGCCATTTTAATTATGAATAAGAATGTCCACACAGGGTGTTCATGCAGTTCAGCTAATCCACTTTTAATTCACACCTTTAGTTAATTTGGATTAATCTTCCTGAGCATCCCTGTGCAGATAAACCCTTAGAATATACCTAGACTCCATGTCAGCAATTTCTCCACTACTGGGTAGACAACCTGCAAGGTCCCTCCCATCAGCTGCTGGATAGAGGAGCAATGAGAGCCTGAGTATTCACAGGCCTTATCTTCACTAGGAAAAGGGGTTGAGTTTAGTCTGGGACAGCTAACATGACCTAGCTAACCTTGATCTAAACCAAACACTTTTCCCTCCTAGTGTAGATGCAGGGTAGATACATTTTAGCAGGCTGAGTTGTCACCTAGGCTGAGCAAGCTTGTGTTAGCTAAGTCAAACCAAACCTAAACTCAACCACTTTTCCTAGTGCAGACAAAACCACCTTGCTTGTGGCTCAGCCCCAGGAGCAGTCGCTCTGTGGAGTAAGGACATCAGCTCATTCCCATTTTGAAACCCAGACTATCTGATGTAGCTTTCAACTGTGTCAGATTGAAAAGCACATTTGAGAAGGGCTCTCCCCAGTACAGTCACTACTGGTGCAAGAGTTACCCTCTTGGAACAGCATGTCTGCAGCATTTCCTCTTAACCATTCCTCATCCCCTTTCAAATCTGTTTTCTCCTTTGTCTCTAATCTCTCTCCTTCGACAACTCTGTAATTTGTATATAACCCTGTTATAGAATGGTTCATAAACCCAGCCATTTAGATGCTGTGGCAAGTTCTGCCAAATTGTTAGTATACACATCCAGGGCAAATTCCAGTACAGTTCATTACATTCAGCATCCTTAAATTCCCCTGTATTTCACAAAGATATGATATTCTCCTTCACTTGTCCTAAACTCTTATGTAACATTGCTCTACGCTGTTAAACAGCTGCAGCATCCCAGAGGTGGCTGCATTCCAGTGGTGGGTGAAGTCATCCCTACAGATATAGACCAACATTTTCAAAAGTGGCCATTGGGGTTTGGATGCTTCATTATTGAGGTGTCTCAGTGTGATCCCTCCAAAACTGAGGCACCCATAATGTCAGGGCTGCATCAGAAAATGTTGGGCAAATGTTTGTAAAATGTTTTCAGATCCTTTGCATAGTGACAGTCAGAAATGGAAACATGATATTGGGATGCCAAAAGAGTGGGACAGAGAATAACACAGCAAATGTTATGCCATTTTATACATCCACTAGGAACAGTGTGTGCAGACCCCCTCTCAGCAAGATAGAGCAGGTCCAGAGGGATTCAGAGATGGGCACTGAAAATGGATAGAGGCCTAGTGAGACTTCTACACAAAGATTGGGACTGTTTAGTTTAGAGAGAAGATGAATAAGCAGGGAGATGACATTGAATGGCCCAGATTCTCTCATTTACCATTTCTCATAATACAAAACCAACACATTGGCAATGAACACAGAAAAAGGAAACATTGTTCTACAAACTACATACTTAACCTGTGGAACTCACTGCCAGAAGATATCTTGGAGAGAGGGAGGCTGATCAGGGCAGTAGCCTAGCCACTTGGGAGACCTGGCTTCAATTCTCTGCTCCCCATAGACTTCCTGTGTGACCTTAGATACATTAGTTTAGCTTCTGTGTGTCTGATTTTCCCATGCGGAGAATAGCCCCTCCATAACTCTTGTGAGGATAAATGCACTAAAGATTAGGACGTTATCAGAGGCCGGGAAATACCTATGATAGACAGGTGAGGAGCTCAGCAGAGTTAAAATAGGGAGTGGACATTTAAAAGGCTAGTGAGAACTCCCCGTAGATAGGAAACACACATTCTTAGAAGGGCTAAAATTGCTCTCAGCCGGCCGTGATTCACCCTAACTGGATTAGGCTGAAACCTATGGGCAGGTTATTCCTTAGTGCTCCATTAGGGAGTTTCTTGCACCTTGGTCTGAGAGGAGCTGGCTGCTTGCAGGCGGGATGCTGGATGAGGTGGAATCTGTTTTGGATTCTCCTTGGGATTCAGTCAGAGGGTTTCATAGCTGGGCACCTGCTGCTGCTGCCCCAGGGCATTTGGGGCAGGGAGCATGGGGTGCACTGCTCTGGGCTTAGGCCACCCTGCAGAACCCACAGTGCCATCCAGCCTGGACTGCAAACATGGCGCTGGAGCTGCCCCAGCGAGCTGTGAGGCAGCATTGTGAGGCCAGGGAGCAGCACATTCCTGGCAGAGCCATAACAGCACTGCACAGAAACTCCCCCTGGGGCTCTTTGTGGGGCCCTCAAAGCCCTGGCCAGCAGCCAACCTCCCGTGTGTTTAGTTTGGCAATGAGCGCTTGAGCCATCGTATCAGAGAGATGGAATTTGCTCATAGTGAAGGTGGGGTCTCATATATCTGCGCTGCACAGGCTGCTGGCTGGGTGAGCGGCGGCTCCCGGAGCACGTATCACTTCTCACTAGTCCATGTGGGTGCTGGAGGAGTGCTCGGGGTGGGATTAGTTCAAAATCCCTCCCCCTCCGCCCCTCTTGGCTGTCTGATCCAAAATTCACAAGTTTCAGGCTGTTCTTCATATTGTGTTTTTTTATCAAAGCAAATATTTCTGTGCTCTTTTCTGCTTTTAAAAGAATCAGTCAGCAGCCCTTTTGTCACTGTGTGCAACCCAACCTGTGTGCATGGCCCAGCGCTCATCAGCAACCCTACAATAACAAACAAGCTTGTGCAGCTCTATGTTAATTAGGGAGGTCCCATCACTAACGAGACAGTGTGCCCAGGCCAGTGCCTGCCAGCCACCCTACAATTATGAAGCAGCGTTTGCACATGATGCAGAGAAAAAGAAATCATCATATTGTGCACAGAGGCCTTTCATCCACGTATCGAAAGAGGTTGGGAAGAAAATATCCCTGTGTCAATATCAGCTGCAATTCTTCTTTTAGAAAATGGATTCAGAAAGGCTGCAGATTTCTCCTCTCAGAGTCTCAGCTCACCAGCCCAGCTTCTGCCCCAACAACTCTCTCTGAGGGCTTGGTGCTGGGATCTCACTGAAGCCTGGTACATTCAGGGCTGGTGCAAGGATATTTCGAGCCCTATGCGAAACTTCTACCTTGCACCCTCCCCCGTCCCTGAGCCCCCACCCTGAGACACCCCTCGCATGGCAGCTCCCCTGCTCCGCCCTAAGGAGCCCCCCCTGCAGCAGCTCCCCACCCTGAGGCATGCCCTAACGCCCCAGCTCACCCCTGCTCCATCTCCACCCTGCGCATGCCGTCACTGCTTCACTTCTCCCGCCTCCCAGGCTTGGACCACCAATCAGCTTAGGCACCGGAAGCCTGGGAGGCGGGAGAAGTGAAACTGCCACGGCGGCTCAGGGAGGAGGCAGAGCAGGGGTGAGCTGGGGCGGGGAGTTCCCCTGTGTGCCCCCCCCCCCCCCGCTTACTTGCTGCAGACGGCCCTCCCTGCGCCCCCCTATCCCAGCTCCCTCCACCTAAATGCCAGTAGTGACCAGGGTGGCCGAAGATCTGGCTGCCGCAGTCGCTGCCGAAGGAAATGCTGCCTCCCAAATCCTAGCATCCTAGGCGACCGCCTAGGTCACCTAAATGGTTGCACCTGCCCCGGGTACAATATATCTCTGCTTCGATGAAACCCAATCCCATCCACAACAACCCTTGGTACATACTCAGGCTGGCTAGGGTGACCAGATAGCAACTGTGCAAAAACGGGACGGAGTAGAGGGTAATAGGCGCCTATATAAGAAAAAGTCCCAGAAAACGTGACTGTCCCTTTTAAAATGGGACATCAGCTCATCCTAAGTCTGGTTAGCCTGGCTGGCCTCCTGTGCCAGCAGCGCACTAGTTCAAGCAGATATTTCTACCTGATCTGGAAACAGAACTTCTAGCCCCAGCACAGACAGAGTTGAAGAGGCTTTGAGATTCTCCCTGGGACACAAGATTTGGGCCTGCGGTGGAGTCAGTTGAACTTTTTCATTCCAAATTCTTTCTCAATGACCAATGGCTTTTTGCCAAAAGGAAACACTTTTGGGAGGATTTTTCAAAATTTTCCAATTTGCTGACAAAAATATGACCACTAAAAATTTTGTTATTTTTCCATTTTGTTTTATTTTTTGTTTTGTGTCTGTGTGCGTTGTTTTCTTCCCCTTTCTCTCCCTCTTCCCCCCCTTTTTCAGCTTTGCCACTGAAAAAGAGAAAACAAGGGAAAGGAGGAGACCCCAAACGCCGACAATTTTTCAGTTTTATTCTTGAGGAAAAATCAGGAAACAAAACATTTTCAAACATTTCCACGTAACCTAGTGTTGTGATTTTGTCACAAGTCTTGCAGTACTTGGTGTTTTGCTGGGAACCCCACTCTTGCAGTTAGATGTATGTATGAGGATCTCAGCTTTCGTTTCTTTAAAAAGTAAGCTTCTAGCCTGCCTGGTTGCACAGAAGAGTTTGAAAATGTGACTCCCCCGAAGGCAAAGAAAAAGACTCCCAACATGTATTATATTTTAAAATCTCCTGATTTTTAAGCCAGTTTTCTGATCTGGGGGGGCCTGGCTCATGTGATTTGAAAGCCTGGGTTCTGCAATAGTATGAAATGGACTTACCACTTTTTTAAACCTTTGTTGCATTATTTTGAACTAAGAATCTCTTCTCCTACAAAAAATAACAAGAAACAAGCAAACTAAGAGCTACTGATATCACAGGCTGAGGTTACTGATTCCAACCATGATTTATGCCCTGGTTTTCTGCCCCTTACTCATGGGGAAAAAAGCTCAGTCAAAATCCACAAAGCTCCCTTTTGTCTCCATTGAGTCCCTTCTGCAAACTCACCTCTGCAGCCAGAAAATCACCATCTGCAAATGGCAAAGCAGGCTGCACTCTGTGACCGCTGCTCCTGATGGACTAAGCGTGGCCCATGCAGCTAGCTGGAGCTAACAAGTTTGTTAATCCCCACCTGCTCCTTTGCTGTATCTGCCTGCTAAGCTTCACCTTGGGGCCAGGTGCACGTTTGTACAGCTCCAAGCACCAAGGAGCCCTGACCTCAGCTGAAACCTCTAGGCATACTGCAGTGTAACCCAGAGGGCTGGTCTGTGTGGGGGCTGCTCCTTCCTACATTTCAAGCAGCTCCTCTCCTCTGCCCGGTCCAGGTTAGTCTGAGGCTCTCAGCCGTGCACTGCCTGAGAGCTGACTTCCCGGTCATCAGGGAAGTCTCGTGCCTAGCACAGGGGATTGGGAATCCGGCCTCCATTCCTGACTCCACCACAGGTCTGAGAGAAGTCTCTGTGCCTCAGTGTATGTCTACACTGCAGTGTGAGCCAAGGCTCAGACTCAATCCCAAATCCCCCTTCTGTCTGCACACAGATCTCTCAGACTTGGGCTCAGACGCAGGGTCCTAGGACCCCATGGGGGCTTCCAAACCTGAGTCCGGCTGGGACCCAGGGTTCAAGCCCTATTGTTTTGCACTGTGATGCAGCCATGCTGGACTTGTTGTCCCTGGAGAATGTGCCAACTCTATCCCACAACCCCATGGGCCGGTGTTCTTTGTCGTCTCTATCTCACAAGATGCCAGTCAATTTGCTTTGTTCAGATACAACTCGGTGTTTAACTGTGGAGCTGCAAAGAGCATGAACCTCCGGCACTTGCAATGGCCACTGACTTGCAATGACCACTACCCTTTCCTCACAGGACAAATGTAGGAACCACAAGACCAACAACTTCCAGGTGGCAGAAGCACAACCAGATTTCGGTGACTCTCTGGTGTGAGGCCAGCAAAACTAACCATTTGCTTTTAGTAAGTCCATGGAATGACAGCACCTACCTGCAAACCGCAAAGCAGCTGGCGGCGTTGGAAATTTCCCAAACCTGGATGTCAATGCAGGGAGCAGATTAAGCAGCTCAACACCAACCATCACAAAGCAAGGGACAAGATCCCCACCTCTGGGAATGTGCCGTCATCATGCATCTTTTATCAGGACTTTGCCCGGGTGCTGGGCACTGCAGAGAATGGGAAATGAAAAATCACAATGGCTTGTTCCTAAGAAGTGCAGACCAGTGCGGGCTCTGGGGCAGGGCAGCTCCTGGGGCGTTCCACATAAGGCGCCTCTCCCATTTCAGGCGTTCCACATCTTGGAGGACACAAGGGTTTATTCCAAGCTGCCAGTGGCAAGCCAGCCAAAGTATTCAAATGTATGGTGATGACCAGCACATCTGTGAGTGGAGTGGGCTGGTCAGCTACCAAGGTGGCCCTGAAAAACATTCCCTTCCCCAAAACGTGACTGCCTATCTGGAGTTCCTGCTCTGGGAAAAGTTTACAGCTATCAGCACCTGGGATTCAGTCAAAATTTATGAGGGAAACTACAGAATGCTACATTAACATCCATATGGGTTGGTGCCTCCCCATGGTGTCTGGTACAGCCCATTATGACTGTATGGAAACCCCCCCAACTCTGCTGGCGCTCCCCTTCCCCAACCCCATATTTCTGGGCTGCACTCAGCCCCCCAGTGTATTCCAGACAAGAGATTTTTGCCACCTGTGGAACAGATGGACTACACTGAACTGAACTGGACTACACTTGTAAATGGCCCCTATTTCAATCCCCTTGTAAATGGGCCGGACTCACCCCTGCGGTGCCTCCTGCTGGTCGTCCTCGGGAGTTAGCTCATTCCAGTGTCCAGAGCGCCCTCTGCAGGCCGGTGATCCGCCTTCCAGCTACTGGCCCCCGTGTCCCTCCCAGGACCCCGGTGCCCCTTTAACTGGGTCTCCCTCTCCCAGGGGAACCCCTGCCCCACTAAACCCACTTTGCCTTAGTATTGGCTACTGCCCAGTCTCCATCTAGCCCCTGTTCCCTGGGGAAGACAGCAATGTCAGCCACTCATCATCGGCAAAGAGGTTTGGACCTGCTGCCTTTGCCTAGCCCTGGGCTGCCCCCTGCAACCCTCAGTACCTCTTGGCCTAATGCTAGGCCACAGCCTGGGGCTTTCCAGGCAGGAGCTCCCCAGCTCCTCTGCCGTTCCCCAGCCCTGCTTCACCCAGGTACCCTGTCTCTAGCTCCCTGCAGCCAGGCCCTCCTCCCTCTACAGCCAGAGGGAGACTGTCTGGGCTTCTGGCTCACAGCCTCTTTATAGGGCTTTTAGAGCTGCAGCTTTTAAGCCCTTCTTGCCCCAGCCACAGCCTTCTCCTGGGCTGTTTTAAGCCCCAAAGGACAGGAGGAGGTAATCACCCCACTACACATCCCTTCCCCAGTTCACTGTTAGCAGGCGGCTTGTTACATTGTTGATGTAATTATGCCTGCCGAGAGTGTAATTAAATCTTTTGGCAGAGCTTCTGAGATCAGTTCCATAAGCCAAGGCAAAAAGGGGTGTGCAGGATCCCTAAGAAGAACAGTGGGGACACAAACTCCATTTAAGACAACTTCACTTGGTGGGAATAGTGCACAGCCTGTCCTGGCATCATGATCTTTCCCAGTGCAGCCAGGTTGCCATTCATAAACCGGCTTCCATGGTCCTCAAGGGCCTGTGTACCAATGGAGTAGAACCCACTGCCATTTACATACTCCTGTGCTCCTTGAACAGGGCAAACTCTAGGCACGAGTCCTGTCAGTGGCCCTGGCCCAGTTTGGAAACCCCATTCTCTCAAAGCCAGCAGCTACCTCTGGAATATCTAATGCTCACCACTGTGGGGTAACCCACATGCTGGATCCCCTCAGAAATCTCCACCACCACTGTCCCACTGATACATACACATCTCCTGCCCCATGGGTCTCCTACCCCAAGTGCCAGGCCAGGGGCAGTTTGTGTGCGACACCCAGCTGTTGTATCTCAGAGTTGTGTATTGGGATAAACCTGGAGCTGCCACTGTCCCCAGAGCAGCACTTTCCATTGATGAGTAATGCAGGCACTGACGCACTGATCCAGCTAGTGCTATGTCCCATCTTCTGCCCTTCCAGAGCAAACCACTGGGCCAATGAGCATGCAACATCTTCCCTCTGACAGTGCCCAATACCTGACGCTCGGCCTGGGGACCCCACATCCTCAGATTTCTCAACACCGCTGGTGTGTGCTGGAGGGGTGCTGGGAATGGAATGAGGCAGCAATAAGGATGGATTACCCATAGGCCTCTGCAGCAGGGCCCAGGCCACAAACTTGCGCCATGCCAGAAACTCCCACCACCCATGGCACTAAGAAACCAAGGGCTAAATGGCACTGAGCATGGCAGGGCCATCCTGGGATCCCGTCCATGCCAGGGGAGGGGCAGGAGAATCCACTCCAGAGAGGGGCAGCAGGCTGAGATGGAAAACCCCACAGTGACTACACAATAGGCAGCATTGTAGATCCCTGGGCAGGTACCTGGCCACTGCTCTCTAGCCAAATCAGTGCCCACATTCCAGCAATGGGACAGCGGCACCAGTCCTGGCAACACCAGGGCCAGTACGGCTGGGCTCAATGTCGCGAACACCTGCTCCACACTGGGACTAACATCGGAGCCACGCCTGCACTGGCACCCATGCTGCAGCTGACACAAGGACCACTGTGCCACTGGCGCTGCTGGTGTGTGTACCAGCTCCCACTGCTCACTGAGCTCAGGCAGGGCTGACCCCTCCTGCAGGCACTGGCGTCAATGCACTGACTCAAGAGCCCACAGTGCCAGGTTCAAATCCTGGCCCTCTAGTGGGAATCTCTGGCTGACACATGGAGTATTTCAGAGGTGGGGGGGTAACAGTGCTGCCCGTGGGAGCCAGCTGAGGTCACTCAATTAGGGTGAACTGCAGACAAAACAGGGCAGACAAATCCCAAACACTAGTGGTTATTCCAATACTTAGATTTACCAAGCCAGCACGAAACAGCTTCTATAGTACCTCACTGGTTACTTAGAAGTTTGAACCACACAGTTCCCTTAAAGTACCCAGCCTCAGGCCTCCATCCAGACACACCTGTCAGATATGATGATGATTCCTGAAAATCTTACTTCATCATATAAAAGAAAAGGTTCTTCCAATCCCAAAGGATCAGCCACATACCCAGGTCCAATTATAACTTAGATCTTACCCAAAATACACACTACAGCCAATTCTTATTAACTGAGTTAAAATTTATTAGAAAAGAAAAGAGAGAGAGTGTTGGTTAAAAGATCAAAATACATATAGACTTGAATTCAATTCTTGAGGTTTAGATACATAGTAGAGGTGAGCTTGTAGTTGCCGAAAGTCCTTTTAGAAATAGTCCATAGGTTATGGTCCAATTTCCATACTCAGGGTGGCTCCAGTCAATGACTGGGGATCTCAATCCTTGTGGCTTAAGGTTTCCCCCTCTTGAAATCCAAAGCAGATCTGCGATGAAGAAAGATCGTGTCTCAGGGTTCTTACACGTTTCCAGCAGCCTTTTGGCCTGAGAAAACAATAGGCATAACTCTCCCTCCAAACATCCTGGCAATTAGCACAGGGTAATTTATCCATCAAACAGTTTGAATACAGGTTACCACAACCTTCAAAGAGACACATAGACAATAAAACTATTTCACTCAAGTATCATCATAAATGTTAATATTCCTTTTTTGATCTTTGAATTAAAACTATAGCAATCGACCAGACTTTTTTGCTTACATCACAAGACCTGAGCAAACACCTCCCCTTGCATTTCAAAGCTCTGTTCATTTACAGATCTTGCTAACCAGTCCTTAAGGTTCACCCATGGGTCAGGTCAGTCGGTGAGGTGAGTTAATTAACTCTTTCTGGCCCTGTCACTTTTCAACGAGATATTATATTATACTCATGACGTCACAGGGGGTAGCGTGTGATGCTCACGCATCATGCTGTGACTCCGCTCCTAAAAGATAATCAGACTCCTGGATGGTCTCTAATTTGTATGTCCCACTGCCCTCTACTGGAATATGCCAGAATTGCTCCTCTCTAATCACTCCTCAGGGCTGGTCACTGGGGCTGAGAGTTATTGGTGTCGGGAGTTCGAATGCCGCGACTTGTGCCTGCTGCCTGTGCTGTGCAGATGGCTAATGGCTGCGATGCCCGGCGGCACTCTGCCATGGATCATTACAGCTGCTCCACGACTCGGCTGGGATGCTGTGATCAGAGGACAGCTATCCAGAGAGCGAAGGGCTTGACAGATGATTTGTGGCAGACCGGAGGTGACAGAATGACAGGGAACATATGTTTTCGGTGTTTAATTTGTTGAAGGCAAATTGCTATTCACAGCTCCGGCTCCCCAGCGGGGCCTGTGCCCACGGTGACGAGTACTGATTGGAGCAGCGCCTGCCTGCAGAATTGACCAGGTGGAGACTGCAAGGAGTCAGTGCTGCTGCTAGTGTAGGACTCCCATAGGGGAAACCCCTTCATCTGCGATCTGGGCCTGGAGCATCCCTTGACCAGCTGTGGGGGTGAGCATCCCCCAGCCCCCCACACACTGGGTGAGACAAGTGTCAAAGCTGCTGGGTCAGGCCCAGGGGTGAAAGTAACTTACAGGACTTACTGGTACTGCCAGAGTCCTGAGGGGCATGGCCTCAATTGAAAAGGGTGGGGCCTCTCAAAATTTAAAGGCCCGGGGGCACTGGCTGTGGCTGAGAGCCCCAGGGCCTTTAAATCAAGCAGGGGCTCCCAGCTGCTGAGGTGGCTGGGAGCCCCCCAGAGCTCAAAGGCAAATTAAAGGGCCCAGGGCTCCGGCCGCCATGGGAAACCCCGAGCTTTGCTGGGCTGGGGCCGGGATTTAAAGGGCCCAGAGCGCCTGCCCCTGTGGGGAGCCCGAGCCCTTTAAATCCCGGCCCCAGCCCGGCTACCAGAGCTGTAGGCAGGATTCAAAGGGCTCTGGGCTGCCCACAGCTGGGGGAACTCTGAGCCCTTTAAATCCCGGCCCCAGCCTGGCCGCCAGAGCTGAGGGCAGGGTTTTAAAGGGCTGTGGGGTGCTTGCAGCTGGGGGAGCTCTGAGCGCTTTAAATCCCTGCCGCAGAAGCTGGTGCAGTCCGGCATGGTGTACTGGCTCTTGCTGGTACGCCGTACCGGACCACACCGCCTTACTTTCACCTCTGGTCAGGCCCCGAAACGTCAGGCTGGCTCCCCCAGGGCAGTGTGTGTGCCACAATGCTGGGTGTGATCTGTGGTACCTGCCTGGCCAGGGAGTGGGGAGGGGAGAGGGGGAATGAGACACAGAAAGGCCAGGGAGAATGGAGATGGGGAAGGGAGAAGCAGAGGCTGGGCAGGGAAGGGGGGAAGCCACAAGCGAGGAGGGGGAGGATGAGGTCCAAGAGAGCAGATGACCCTGGGCTCGGGCTGCTGCCTGGGTTCATCTCCCTCCCCCACATACCCCAGCGAGTGATGCTGGGTGGTGCCAAGTGCCCTTCCACCCTACTAGAGTCACCAGTGGTGTTCAGCACTATGCACGATCAAACCCGTGTGGGCATGTTATTGTCTTAGTGGTGCCAGCCCCCTCAAACTGGGTTCGCACAGGTAGCCCCACTGATCCCAGCAGGGCTGCTCATGGCAGGAAAAGCTGCTGTTGCCAGCAGGCTTTGCAGGGTCAGGCCCATTCAGAAGCCATTTAGTCTTTTTACAGGGGTGGTGATTTATGTCGTCCTGCCCTGCTGGCCATAGGAAAATGGGCCCCCTGATCAGACGGGCCAGGCATGTCTGAGGAGCAGGCCAGGGGCTGCCTGGGCTGTGCATTGTAGGAGCTAGAGTGACCAGACAGCAACTGTGAAAAAACAGGATAGGGGGTGGGAGGTAATAGGTGTCTATATAAGAAAAAGTCCCCCAAACCAGGACTGGCCCTATAAAAACAGGACATCTGGTCACCCTAGTAGGAGCAGCCCAGAACCCCCTGCTCTAATGACAGCAGTAATCCAGGGTGGTCTACCAGAAGAGGCCTCCCTGGGGTGGTGGGGAGCCCTCTGCTCCTGCAGCTCCTGGACATGCAGCTCCATGCTCTGTCCCCGGAAGAGGAGGGGAAGGTCTCTGATGATGAGCTGTTCATATTTCAGCTCAGCTCCCAGCCCTCCATATGCCTATATGTGGCAGTGCAGAAATTCAAAGCCTAGGAGCTTCAGAGTCCCACCTGTGCCATGATTAATTACACTCATTAGCAGCCAGCCAGGAAGCAGGAGCCAGAGAGCAGGCATGCTGTGCCTCATTGCCATAGGCATCTGGAGGCCTGAGAGAGAAGAGAGGCTTGTTTCTGGGATCCACAGTCGACAGATGCTCTGGGGACCCTCAACGGGCTGTAACAAAGTCTCTGGTCACTGGGCTGGAACTTGCAACACTCCAGACTGACACTGACTGGGGCACGTAGGCTCCTTTATAGAGCCAGGAACTGGATCCCACCCCCTACCCCCTGATGGGTCTGTGCAGAACTAGAGGGGTGACCCACTGAAGGCTCTTTATGGGGGCACATCCCTTGTTGCCACCCTTTCACCTCCATCTCACCCCCTTGCTTCTCACTCTCCCTCTGCCACTGAAGAGTTAACTCTGATGAGCCACATTCCTCAGCCCATCTCCAGAGCTGGCCAAGGCTGCCTGCTGGCAGGATAATTGCACCAGCTTATTTTAATTGGCCCAAGGCAGAGCTGTCACAGTAATTCAGCCAGGAGACCAAGGAGGCTGTGATCAAATCCCTGCATTAGCAGCATGGCCCTGCCAAGGCTGCCTGGGCTCATTGTTTCCTGCAGTCCGGCTCAGCTCGTAACTAGGGCCTGTCTGGACAGGAGGGAGCTCCATTGTTGCAGGTGAAGGGAGAATGGGCATGGAATGGCTTGCAGAGCAGTGCACAGCCCACGCGCCTGGGCACGCACGATCAGAGATTAGCCCAGCTGGGTCCCCGTGCTGGGGAGTGACTGAACTGGACGTGTGCTCTGTCTCTGAGGCTGTCTCTCCCCCGACCCTTGACTGGATGCAGCCCCAGGAAATGCCTGCCCTGCTTCCAAGCACATGGACAAGATGTCACCTGACAGGCCTTGCTCCTGAGCCCATCCAGAGATAGCTTGAATCCCCTTATTCCCAGACATTAATGGTCATCTGGGCCCAGGCAAGAGTCCCAGAAGCCAGATGCCCCCAGGGGGAAGGAGAGGTCAGAACAGAAGTTCCCAGGGCCTGGGAAGCGGAGGAGCTGCCATGGATGCTCCAGTCAGACACAGTGAGTGCTGCCCGTGAAGGTCACATCCTCAGCCAGTGTACATTGGCCTTGCTCCATTGGAGCCACCTTGCTGGGGATCTGGCTTAAACCTTCACAGCCCTAAGGGGGAGGGATAGCTCAGTGGTTTGAGCATTGGCCTGCTAAACCCTGCGTTGTGAGCTCAACCCTTGAGGGGGCCACTTAGGGATCTGGGGCAAAAATCAGTATTTGGTCCTGCTAGTGAAGGCAGGGGGCTGGGCTTGACAACCTTTTGAGGTCCCTTCCAGTTCTAGGAGATTGGTATATCTCCAATTATTAGAATAGCTCTGTTACTCCCATATCACAGATAGGGAAACCGAGGCACAGCAAGCAGACTTGCCTGATCTCATACGGCAAGTCAGAGGCAGGGCTGGGAATGGGCTTCATGTCTCCTGAACCCAGGCCTGGATGACAGCCACAAGCCCACCTTTCCCTGCAGCATCACCCAGTGGAACACCCCGCATACCCCACTCTGTTGCCAAGGTGCTGGCATGCTCCCTTGGCATTAGGGCTGGCCTGGCCTCTCCATTCCCAAACACCCCATAAAGCTCCCATGCACTGTGGGGAGCGGGGTTCTCTCTGGCACAAAGCATCAGATCAGCCCATCGCTGGGGGAGAGAGTGGCCCCGAGACCATGCTGCAGAGCTGACAAGGGTGTGAGCAGCGAGGTGCTGTCAGCCAGGCCACTGTGCCCCCTCCATGCTGCTTGTGGTGACATAGGGCAGTGGGGTTCACTGAGCCGAATGGCCTGTGCACTGTGGCTGGGAAGCGAGTGCCCCGGGGCTCAGGGATCAGAGATGGGCCCAAGCACGAGCTTTGCTGTTGAGGGCTGGAGAGGCTGGTCCCAGATCTGAGCCCCAGGGGGTTGGTTCAGGCTCCTTCTCTGCTGGAGTCACTCAGGAGACAGCCTCACACAGAAGCACTTGCTCTTGCTGGGGTGCAGAGGGCAGCTGCCTGTCCTGGAGGGGTAGGGGATAGTTTCCTCACTGTTTGCACCCACCACCCAGCCCCCTGCCTGTTTAGCTAGCGTCACTCCCCTCCTTTCAGTGATCCAAGAGGGGCCCCTAGAGCCTGGCCTGGTGCTGCTTGGAGCCCCAGCTATGGAGGGCTGTGCGCTCTGACTGCCGCTCTGCTCCGCTATGGCTTGGGCCAGTCCACGGCAGCAGAATGTAAGTGAATGTGACAGCCCCAGGGGTTGAGGGCCTCTGCTTATCCCCAGGGCAGGCAGAGCACAGGCAGGGCCAGGGCATGCATCACACCCTGCCCCACGCCATCACCCCCCCAGCCCTGCGCTCGGTGCTCCCCTGCTCCAGTCAAGGTGAGGAGCAGGGCTGGAGGAGGGGCTGGGAAGCACCTGCCAGGAAGCTGGTCCTATTGGGAAGCAGGTGGGCTTACAACCACCCACAGCTAAAGGACCCTCCCCCCCACCCCTGGAGAGGAGCTACTGAGCCCAGAACTCAACCAAAGTCAGGGGACAACAAAGAAAAAACCAGGAACAAGTGTGGGGATCAAAGGGCCAAAACTAGGGAACCGGAAGAGGACACCGAGCAGAGAACCCTGGACAGCGCTCACTGCTCCTTGAAATCTGCCTTATGAAAGGAGACTCAAAGAGCTTGGCTTGTTCAGCCTGGCCAAAAGAAGGCTCCGGGGGGATATGCTTGCTCTATATAAATATATCAGGGGGATTAACGTTAGGGAGGGAGAGGAATTATTTAAGTTTAGTACTAATGTAGGCACGAGGACGAATGGGTACAAACTGGATATTAGGAAGTTTAGACTTGAAATTAGACGAAGGTGTCTAACCATTAGGGGAGTGAAGTTCTGGAACAGCATTCCGAGGGAAGTAGTGGGGGCAAAAGACTTATCTGGCTTTAAGACTAAGCTTGATAAGTATATGGAGGGGATGTTATGATGGGATAGTTTAATTTGGGCAATTGATTTTGGATTATCGGCAGATAAGTCTGCAGGATGGTCTGTGAGGGGATGTTGGATGGGATGGGAACTGAATTACTGCAGAGAATTCTTTTTTGGGTGCTGGCTGGGGAGTCTTGCCCACATGCTCAGGGTTTAGCTGATCGCCTTTTTTGGGGTCGGGAAGGAATTTTCCTCCAGGGCGGATTGGCAGAGGCCCTGGAGGTTTTTCGCCTTCCTCTGCAGCGTGGGGCATGGGTCGCTTGCTGGTGGATTCCCTGCAGCTTGAGGTCTTCAAATCTCAATTTTGACGATTTCAATAACTCAGTCATGGGTTCGGGGTTGTTATAAATGTGTATGGGTAGGGTTTTGTGGCCTGCCTTGTGCAGGAGGTCAGACTAGATGATCATATTGGTCCCTTCTGACCTATGAGTCTATGAGTCTATGAGTCTATGAAAGCATCCAAGGAGCCAGCGGATGCTGCCCAGAGGAACTCTGCCTGGATGCATGAATAGATGAAGGAACAAAAACAGGCCCCACAGTCGCAGGGTCCCCCCTCAGCCAACCTCCTCTCTCTGGTGTTATAAAAGGCCACTTTGGCCATGGCTAGGAGGAGGTTGACAAGATGGTCCCGTGACTTCGTGAGGCCACGGATGGGGTGTGCATGGTATGAAAAGATGTGGGGGAAAAGTGCAGCCAGAATGGAGCGCGCTGCAGATAGACATGCGCAAGGGTTCCCACACACTGCAAAAAGGGCAGGCGTTGGGAAGAGGGGTGAACCGCGCCAGGTGCACGCCCGTGCTCATGGCTCCATGGAGGAGCCACCAACTAGTGTCCCCGGTGGGCTGTGGCACCAAGGTGGAATACAGGCTGGCCCACCGGGGTCCCCCATCCTCTGCAGCTGGTGAAAGGTCCTGCCACTTGGCATCAGGGTGGAACACGAGGGTGAGGAAATAAAGAATGTGGAGCACGAGCATGTAGAGATGGTCTCTTGGTGCAGTTTGGAAGTGAACCAGCTGCAAATTGTCCAGCCGGCTTGGGGTATAGAGGGGTGCCGGGCTGCCCAGAGGTGGGGGCAAGTGGGACAATTTGCCCCAGGCCCTGCAGGGGCCCCCATGTGAGTTTTCAGGGGCCCCCATAAGAGTTTTCGGCGGGTCTTCAGCAGCAAGTCCTTCAGTGCCACCGAACACACCCGGATCGAGTGAAGGACCCGCTGCAGAAGACCTGGAGCTCCTTCTGCTCCAGGTCTTTGGGGGTAGTTCAGGGCGAGTCCTTCACTCGCTCCGGGACCCACTGCCCAAGTGCCCCGAAGACCCAGAGCGGAAGGACCCCTGCTGCCGAAGACCCCAGGCCCCCTGAATCCTCTGGGCGGCCCTGGAGGGTTGGGATCTGAGAGGACTCATGGGGCAGGGGCCCGATGAAGAGATTCAGATGGCCTGGGGTGAGGGGCAGGCTGGGAATATGCACTTGCAGGACCCACTCGAGGAAAGACTGAGAAGTGGGTGATAAGGCTGCCTTCACCTCCCGAAGTACGTGGCGGCGGGTACCAAGGGTGGAGAGCCCCATGAGCCAACCAAGCATATAGGGATCCACCCAGTCCCCCCATTCATAATCCAGGAGGTTCTTGATCCTGGTAACTTCCGCCAGGACCAACCTCTGGCGTACCAAGGGTGACTCCACCACCAGCACACGAAGATTTGGATTGTGTAGCAGGGGCTCTGCGAGGAGATCTGCCCCCTGGGTGGCCACCATGGACCTGGTTGCCGAGACCAGCTTCCGGATCTGGAGGAGGTCCAGGTAGAAGACCAACAACTCAAAGAGGTCTCACAGAAGACCTCTTGGATGGAGATAAAAGAGCTGCCGGTCGTATCAGAGCCCTCGGAGACAGCGGAGGAAGGTGTGCGCGAATGTACTCCATGCCAAGCTACCCACACCATAAAGGAGTCTCTGCAGGGCCTGGAGGCAGACGACATGGATCTGCGTGTGCAGGCATGTCAGGCCCTATCTTCCCTCTTCCAGTGGAAGATATAGAACCCCCGCAGAGACTCAGTACAGCCCTGCCCAAAAGACTCCAGAACTAGCTTCTGGAGCTGGGCCAGGAACTTCAGGGCGGCCAGGAAGCAGGTGCCAGGGAAGTGGGCTGAGTCAGAGCTGCTGCTTCTACTACCATGTGGTAACGGGATCCTGGCAGGGCTCCAGCGATGGCTGAGCAGTCTGAATCTCCTGGGTAGTGGCTGGGCTGATGCTCCCCTCCAGAGTGACAGAGGGCTTGGGGGGCCTTTCAGCCTGCACGGAGCACAGGGATGTCTCTCCTCTGGCATCTGCCCACCTAGGGCCAGTCCTGCTGCTTCTTTCCTTATTGGCTACAAGGACCATCATGATCATACAATCATAGAATTGGAAGGGACCTTGAGAGGTCATCTAGTCCAGTCCCCTGCACTCAAGACAGGACTAATCATCTAGACCATCCCTGATAGACATTTATCTAACCTACTCTTAAATATCTCCAGAGATGGAGATTCCACAACCTCCCTAGGCAATTCATTCCGATGCTTCACCACCCTAACAGTTAGGAAGATTTTCCTAATGTCCAACCTAAACCTCCCTTGCTGCAGTTTAAGCCCATTGCTTCTTGTCCTGTCCTCAGAGTTTAAGAACAATTTTTCTCCCTCCTCCTTGCCACAACTGTTTACATACTTGAAAACTGTTCTCAAGTCCCCCTCCTCAGTCTTCTCTTCTCCAGACTAAACAAACCCAGTTTTTTCAATCTTCCCTCATAGCTCAGGGTTTCTAGACCTTTAATCGTTTTTGTTGCTCTTCTCTGAACTCTCTCCAATTTGTGCGCATCTTTCCTGAAATGTGGCACCCAGAACTAGGCACAATACTCCAGATGAGGCCTGATCAGCGCAGAGTCGAGCGGAAGAATGACTGCTTGTGTCTTGCTTAAAACACACCTCCTCATACATCCCAGAAGGATGTTTGCTTTTTTTGCAAGAGCGTTACACTGTTGACTCATATTTAGCTTGTGGTCGACTCTGACCCCCCGATCCCTTTCCGCAGTGCTCCTTTCTAGGCAGCCATTGCCCATTTTGTATGTGTGCAACTGATCTCGCCCTCTCCCATCTATTTCTCTGCTTTCATTCCCCCAACTTATGCCAGTCCTTTCACCGTGCTCCTTTCCCCGCTCTCAGCTTCCACTCTTCAACTGTCACCCTCTGCCTCCCCCCCATCCCCCCGCTTCTGGGCCAAGCCTCTCTCCCCACCCCTCTGGTTGCCCAGGGCCTTGCTCAGCATTTGACTTCTTGGGACACAGAGCGCTCAAGGGCAGGAATGGGCCCTCGGCGGCCACGGTTCCAGGAGCGGGCACAGGGTTCACATGTCCTGCGTCTGGGCTGGCTCAGCTGAGTGAAGCGCCCTTTGGCTGAGGCTCTGGCCTTCACAGAGGATGGGTGGCTCTGAGGGGCCAGCTTCTCAGACAGCCTTGGGAGGAAGCTGTCCCATCCTCGCACTCAGCTTGTCACTACAGCACGTGTTACCTAAGCCATCTGACATGCACAGCTGGGCCCAGCACCCACTGCAGAGGCCAAAGCTCCAGCGGGGACTCAGGTCCCCTCTCCCTGCCATGGCTGGGGAGCTGCTGGTGCTGCAGATTTCAGCCTCCAGGGCCCTGTTTCCTGCTCTCCCCCGCTGCATGCACTGGGCTGGCTCCCTCATGCCCTTGGCCTGACATGGCCTGTATCCTCCAGGCTCGCTCCCAGTCCAGGCAAGGGGAGGGAGGAAGCTGGGTCGTGTTGGGGCAGCGATGGGAGGGAAGGAGTCAGGGCTGCCAAGTGGGTCATTCTGGACTCCCCCAAGTTTCCCAACTTACTCCCTGCTGTCAGCAGCCCTCCTCCCTCCCCAGTACAGCGCAGCACCCCCTAGTGGCAACAAAACCGCCCCGGCCAGCCCCAGCTGGGAGTCAGCCAGCATCCTGGGGCTTCAATGCTACCTTCTGGAGGAAGGCTGGAATCCACGCAGGTTTTTGGCGAGGGACCAAAGTGAACAGTGAATCTTCGCTCTCACTGCTAAGCAGCGCTGCTTCCAGCACTCCCTTGCCACGAAGGACCAACCCCCTGCCCAGGTGAGAGCAACAAGGTGCCCAGCTTGGCAGCAGCTCCTGCTTAGTCTCAGCAGCCAGGCCACTTCCCCCTCCCCATTCACCTCCCTGTGGTGGAATCACCCAGGGATCATTCAGTTGCTTTGTGCCTTGTGTTTGCTGATGTGGGACAGGGCCAAAGGGGGTTTGTGTTAAAAGGTAATAAAGGGTTGTTTTTACATTAGGGATTCAAATCCCATCTACCCTGAAAGAGTCGCTGGGGACTGGAGAACTAGTGAAATTCCACCATCAAAGAGCTGCAGCGGCTGAGAGGGGAAGGAGATTTTAATCAGGCTGCTTAAAACATTGTGCTTGTTTGTGTTAATACCTATTAAATATCAGTGAACTCTTTGGAGAAAGGATGTTACATATCTAGAGAGAAATAGTCCTGTCTCATAGAGCTGGAAGGTCATCAAGTCTACCCCCCTACCTTCACAGCAGGACCAAGTACTGGCCCTGACAGGTTTTTCCCCAGATCCCTAAAGGGCTGACCTCACAACCCTGGGTTTAGCAGGCCAAGGCTCAAACCACTGAGTCCTTTCCCCTCCCCTGCCTCCCGCCAACACCTTCAATTAAAGGTGTGCGAACACAGAATCCACATCTCTAAGAGTCCGCCCAAGCCCTGCTACAAGAGATAATGCTTCATGGTCCTGATATTTCTAAGGCTAAAAAAAAAAGAAGAAAAATCACCCTCTTTTGTGAGGTAAAACCTTTCAGGTCCTCTCCATAATAATACTCTAATAATACCTCCTATCAGCCCTCCCTGCCCCAAATGCCTTCCGCCCACCAGTGGCCCTGCCAGTCAGCGCCTCCCCCTCCCTCCCCACCGCGATCAGCTGTTTTGCGGCATGCAGGAGGCGCTGGGGGGGAGAGGAGCAGGGCAGAATAGAGTGGGAAGAGGCGGGAAAGGGGCAGGGGTGTGAAGAGGGAGGGTGGGGGTAGACCAGGGCGGGAAGAGGCAGGGTAGGGGTGGGGACTTGGGGGAAAGGGTGGAGTGGGGAAAGGGCCTGGGGCAGAGCCGGGGGTTGGGTACCCCTGGCACAGTGGGGACAGAGATCTGGACGACTCCCCACCAGCACTGTAGATGAAGAGCCTGGCAATGCCTTTTGCTAAGGTTGCCTAAGGCTTTTCATTCGAAAGGGCCTCGTTTTTCCCACAGGAGCAGTTGCAGGCCCCCCAGGCCCGGTGTGTTACACAGCGAGAGACAGAGCTGGCCCCAGAGAGGTTACAATCTCTGGGGACATGCCACCCTCTCCGTTTTGCACAAGAGAACTGAACCCCGGGAAGATTCACGCTATTTATAACATTGCCAACTCTCGTAAGTGGGTTTTAGCCCACAAAAGCTTATGCTCAAATAAATTTGTTAGTCTCTAAGGTGCCACAAGACTCCTCCTCCTTTTTGTGATCTGATCGTGACTCTTGTGATTTTGGGCTGGTTTTTAACTTGTCTCATGAAAACATGGTGGAAGGTGCCAACTCATGAACTTTCCCCTATTCACAATGGCCGTCATCTCCTATCACTGTCAATGGGGCTGAAGCCAGCAAGATACTGCCATTTACCTAGGGT
The DNA here is from genome assembly GCF_003597395.2 of Chelonoidis abingdonii. Lineage (NCBI taxonomy): Eukaryota > Metazoa > Chordata > Testudines > Testudinidae > Chelonoidis > Chelonoidis abingdonii. Next base: position 22,236,846 of record NC_133791.1, read on the forward strand.
CTCTCTCCCCTGATAGTGCAGGCTGTCACCTCCCGCTGCTTGCAATGCAATTGAAGCCATGCCCAGCGGCAACATGGCTGCCATGCTACAGGTCGCAGGGGCTGTGAGGAGCAGCAGAGACCCTGTGAAAAGGGGATGGAGAGAGTGGGGGCTCAGGGCACTGGGTGGAGCAGGAGGCAAGTTTAGGGGTAGCAGCAGGATGTGAGGGCAGGAGGCAGTGGTAGAGAGAGAAGGTGGGGGGGTCTGAAGCAGGGGGAAGCAGGCCAGAGTGGTGGGGTGAACACAGGGGTCCTGGAGCAGGGGAGGAGTGTGGGGAGAGGTAAACATGGGGGGTCTGGGGAAGGGGGGAACTGTGGGGGGCAGGTGAATACAGGGGGTCTGGAGCGGGGAGAAGTGGAGGGGAGGTGAAAATGGAGGGTTTGGAGCAAGGGAGCAGTGTGGGGGGGAGGTGAACGGGGAGGTTGGAGCAAGGGAGCAGTGTGTGTGGGGAGGTGAACACGGGGGTGAAAGCAGTGTTGGGGGGAGGTGAACATGGGGGGGTTGCAGCAGGGGAGCAGTGTGGGGGGAAGTGAACGGGGGGTTGGAGCAGGGGAGCAGTGTCGGGGGGAGGTGAACACAGGGGGTTGGAGCAGGGGAGCAGTGGTGAGGGGAGGTGAAGACGGGAGGTTGGAGCAAGGGAGCAGTAGGGGGAAGTGAACACGGGACTTTGAAGTAAGGGAGCAGTGTGGGGGGGGAGGTGAACACCGGGGGGTTGGAGCAGGGGAGAAGTAGGGGGGTTTGAAGCAGGGGGGCATGGGAGGGAGGTGAGCATGGGGAGTTGTAGCAGGGAAGCAGTGTAGGGGGGGAGGTGAACACAGGGGGTTGGAGCAGGGGAGCAGTGTTGGGGGGAGCTGAACACGGGGGGTTGGAGGAGGGGAGCAGTGTGGAGGGAAGGTGAACATGGGGGGTTAGATTAGGGGAGAAGTGTGGGGAGGAGGTGAACACGGGGGGTTGGAGCAGTGGAGCAGTGGTGGGGGAGGTGAACGGGGGTGAGCAGGGGAGCAGTGTGGAGGGGAGGTGAATACGGAGGGGTTGGAGCAGGGGAGCAGTGTGGGGGAGGTGAACATGGGGAGTTGTGGCAGGGGAGCAGTGTGGGCGGGGGTGAACATGGGGGTTTAGCGCAAGGGAGTAGTGGGGGGAAGTGAACACGGGGGGTTGGAGCAGGGTAGCAGTGGGGGGGAGGTGAACACAGGCGGTTGGAGCAAGGGAGCAGTGGTGGGGGAGGTGAACGGGGGTTGAGCAGGGGAGCAGTGAGGGGATAGTGAAAACGGCGGTTGGAGCAGGGGAGCAGTGTGGAAGGAAGGTGAACACGGGAGGTTGGAGCAGGGGAGCAGTGGGGGGGGAGGTGAACACGGAGGGGTTGGAGCAAGGGAGAAGTGGGGGGGTTGGAGCAGTGGGGGAGGTGAACATGGAGGGGTTAGAGCAGGGGAGCAGTGTGAAGGGAATGTGAACATGGGGGGGTTGGAGCAAAGGAACAGTGTGGAGGGGAGGTGAACACGGGGGGTTGGAGCAAAGGAACAGTGTGGAGGGGAGGTGAACACGGGGGGTTGGAGCAGGGGAGCAGTGGGAGGGGAGGTGAACATGGGGAGTTGTGGCAGGGAAGCAGTGTCGGGGGGAGGTGAACACGGGGGGTTGGAGGAGGGGAGCAGTGTGGAGAGAAGGTGAACATGGGGGGTAAGATTAGGGGAGCAGTGTTGGGAGGAGGTGAACACGGGGGGTTGAAGCAGGGGAGCAGTGGTGGGGGAGGTGAATGGGGGTGAGCAGGGGAGCAGTGGGGGGAAAGTGAACACGGGGGGATCGAGCAGGGGAGCAGTGTGGGGGAAGTGAAGACTGGGGGTTGAAGCAGGGGAGCAGTGTGGGGGGAGGTGAACACGGGGGGTTGGAGCAACAGACCAGAGTGAGGGGGAGGTGAACACGGGGGGTTGGCGCAGGGGAGCAGTGTTGGGGGGACATGAACATGGGGGGTTAGAGCAAGAGAGCAGTGGGGGGGAAGTGAACACGGGTGGTGGAGCAGTGTGGAGGGGAGCAGTGCTGGGGGAGGTGAACACAGAGGGTGAGCAGGGGAGCAGTGAGGGGGAAGGAACACGGGGGGTTGGAGGAGGGAAGCAGTGTGGGAGGGAGGTGAACACGGGGGGTTGGAGGAGGGGAGCAGCGTGGAGGGAAGGTGAACACGGAGGGTAAGATTAAGGGAGCAGTGTGGAGAGGAGGTGAACACGGGGGTTGGCGCTGAGGAGCAGTGTGGGAGGGAGGTGAACACGGGGGGTTGGAGCAGCGGAGCAGTGTGCAGGGGAGGTGAACACTGGGGGTTGAGTAGGGGAGCAGTGTGGGAGGGAGGTGAACACAGGTGGTTGGAGCTGGGGAGCAATGGGGGTGTAGTGAATGGGAGTGTTGAGCAGGGGAGCAGTGTGGAGGGGAGGTGCATATGGGGGGTTGGAGTAAGGGAGCAGTGTGGTGGGGAGGTGAACACAGGCAGTTGGAGCAGGGAGCAGTGTGGGGGGAAGTGAACAGAGGGGGGTTGGGAGCAAGGGGAGCAGTGTGGGGGGAGGTGAATCATGGAGGGGGGTTGGAGCAAGGGGCAGTTGGGGGGTAATAACAGGGGGGTTGAGCAGAGGGAGGCGTGTGGGGGGGGTAAATACAGGCGGTTGGAAGTCAGGGGAGCAGTAAGTGGGGGGTAAACACAGGGGGTTCTTCGACAGGGAGCAGTGTGGGGGGAGGTGGAACACAGGTGGCTGTAGCTGGGAGCAATGGGGGGGTATGTGAATGGAGGGTTTGAGCAGTAGGGAGCAGTGTGCGCGGGAGGTACACAGGGTTGGAGCTGTTGGAGCAGGGGGGGAGGTGAACACGGGGGTTGGAGCAGCGGAGCAGTGTGGGAGGGAGGAGAACACGGGGAGGATGGAGCAGGGGAGCAGTGTGCAGGGGAGGTGAACACGGGGTTGAGCAGGGGAGCAGTGTCGGGGGGAGGTGAAGACGGGAGGGTGAGCAGGGGAGCAGTGTGGAGGGAAGGTGCATACGGGGGGTTGGAGTAAGGGAGCAGTGTGGTGGGGAGGTGAACATGGGGAGTTGGAGCAGGGGAGCAGTAGGGGGAGGTGAATATGGGGGGGTTGAAGCAAGGGAGCAGTGGGGGGATAGGTGAATATGGGGGGGTGAGCAGGGGAGCAGTGTGGGGGGGAGGTGAACACAGGCGGTTTGAGCAGGGGAGCAGTGTGAGGGGGAGGTGAACATGGGGGGGTTGAAGCAAGGGAGCAGTGTGGGTGTGTGACAAAGTGGGGGTGGTTCTTTGGTTTTCTGTGTTTTCCAGTGGGATGCATGCAGAGGGGGTGGGACTCAGTTTCCCCGGCTGTTACTGGTTTAGCAAGGGGAGGGGAGAGGGAGTTTGTTAGGACACAGGACCGGAGAGGGAACTTGGGACCCCGGCCGATGGCCTGGAGGATGGAGACCCCAGCGACTGGTGACGTCAGGACCTGGAGGCCCAGCTCAGGAGTCGCAGCCGGTTCTGGCCAGTGGGGGACAATGGGCTGTGGGGAGAGGACCCCGGTGACCTGACCAGCCAGTTCCAGCCAGAGGGGCCAGAGGAGCTGTCAAGGTTCCTTCCCCAGTCTGAACTTTAGGGTACAAATGTGGGGACCCAAATGGACACTTCTAAGCTTAATTACTAGCTTATATCTGGTAACTCTGCCACCATCCAGAAATTTCAGTGTCTGGAGCACTTCCTGTCCCCCCAAAACTCTCCCCTCCCTGGATGGCCTTGAGGGACTTCACCAATTCCCTGGTAAACACAGATCCAAACCCCTTGGATCTTAAAACAAGGAGATATTAACCACCCCTCTCCTTTCCCCCCACCAATCGCTGATGAGTTCAGACCCAATTCCCTTGGATCTTAACACAAGGAAAAATTAATCAGGTCCTTAAAAAGAAAGCTTTTGATTAAAGAAAGAAAAGATAAAAATTATCTCTGTAAAATCAGGATGGAAAATACTTTACAGGGTAATCAAATTCATATAGCCCAGAGGAACCCCCTCTAGCTTCAGGTTCAGAGTTACAGCAGAGGTAAAAATCCTTCCAGCTAAAGACACATTTACAAGTTAAGAAAACAAACGTAAGACTAATCCACCTTGCCTGGCTACTACTTACAATTTTGAAACATGAAAGACTGATTCAGAAAGATTGGGAACACTTGGGTGTACGTCTGGTCCCTCTTAGTCCCAAGAGCGAACAACAATGACACAAAGAGCACAAACAAAGACTTCCCTCCACCGAGATTTGAAAGTATCTTGTCCCCCCATTGGTCCTCTGGTCAGGTGTCAGCCAGGTTCACTGAGCTTCTTAACCCTTTACAGGTAAAAGAGACATTAACCCTTAACCATCTGTTTGTGACAGGAGCACTGAGAGGAGAGGAGGTCCAGGCCATCCTGTTTACAGCCAGGGCCGGCTCTAGGCACCAGCAAACCAAGCACGTGCTTGCGGCAGCACATTGTCAGGGGCGGCAGTCCAGCCATCCTTTTTTTTTTTTTTGCTTCGGGCTGCAAAAGCCTAGAGCCAGCCCTGGCAGCAGCAGTGCGTTGTGCATGGGAGGTGCCCTAGGGCCACTGCGGTTAGTGCTACGGGAGAGCAGCGCCCACACCTTGTGGCTGGACTGGGCAGGCTCCACACAGGGACACTCGGGCTGGGGGCTGCCCCGTGGGGCACACGGAGCAGTTTGCAGGTGCCTCAGGACAGCCGTCCCCTAGCGCCACAGATGGGGCTGAGTAAAGTGACCTGAGCCCCCCAGGGACTGCGGAAGGGTGGCCAGTGGCAGCAGGAGCAGTGGGACCATAAAGGGTGGGGAGCTGCCGTGCGGGGCCCACATCCCGCTCTCTGGGGCTCCGCTCCCTCTGAGGCTTCCCTGCCCCAGCTCATCAGCTCCCTTCTGGGGCGGTCCCCCAGCTCTGCCCTTCCAGGTCCCGGCCGGTCCTGGAAGCAGGAGCCCCAGCTGGGGGGACCCCAGGCTGAGGTGCAGCCCGGGAGCCCTGCTGCTTACCCCGACCCTGCCAGCGCCCCAGACCAGCTGGAGGTGAGGGGGGAGCAGGTGCAGTCAGCAACGGTGAGGGGGACACCAGGGCTGGGGCGGCAGGGGGTCGGGGGTGGGGAAGAGAGAGCCCAGAGCTGGAGCGGCAGAGGGGAGGAGAGAGCCAAGGGCTGGGGCAGCAGGGGGTCGGGG
>NC_133791.1:22243682-22248620 GCF_003597395.2 Chelonoidis abingdonii
GGGGTGTGCGGGAGGAGGGGGGTGGTGGGTGTGGGGGCCGGCTGGAGCGCGGGAGGGGTGGGGGGGGAAGTGAGGGGGGGGTTGGAGCAGGGGAGCAGTGGGGGAGAGGTGAACATGGTGGGGTGGAGCAGGGGAGCGGTGGGGGGAGGTGAACACGGGGAGGTTTGTCCAATCTCAGGCAGTGAAGTGTGTGTCCAGGGAGCGGAGTGGAGTCAGGGAAGTTTTGCTTCTTGAAGAAGAGGAGGCCAGTCCCATGTTTTTCCTGTGACGTTATTGCTTCTGTGTATGATTGATCTAGGTTTAAAATTCTTTAACATGCTTCTCTGTAACTCGTCAACCCTAAACAATAATGTAAGTTCTATGGGTGAGTGATGAATGACGATGCATTAATTAGGTCAGTAGATCTCAAAGTAGTTAGCATCCAGCCCTTCTTTTCCTGAAGGAGATGAAGGAGGGGAGAGAGTCAGGACAGCAGCAGGAAATGGCGAGCAGTTCCCCTGTCTCTCGGGAGAGGGGCGGGCCACCTGAGCAGCCTAGGAGAGATGTGGGTTCCTGGGCACTAAAGGCTGGTTACTTTGCAGTGTGAAGTTCTCACACAGTCATGGAGCCAGAACAGTGGGGGGGAGTTAGAAAGTAAGAAGATGACTAAAAACACATGAATTGTTGATGTTCTTCAACTCTCGTGATTTGTGGGACCAATTTCATGAATTTTTGGGATCTGATTCATGATGTTTGGTCTCTTGAGGTTGGCTACACTTCATTTAGGAGCCTATTCGCCATTGAAATCAAGGGGCAGGGCCAGATTACCCTGTCACTGGGCTCTAGGCAAACAGATGCTTCTGGGTTTCTATCTTCTAAAATGAATAACAACAAACAGCTGTCCGTTGCGGCCAGGCCGACGGTGCTGAGGATCTGCTGGGCTTGGCTGCTCATCCTGCTGCTGCAAGGGGTGCTACTCACCAGGATGGGAGGGCAGCCAGGCCAAATTTGAGTGGTGCTGCAACCCCTTGTGCCAGGCCACAACTCCACCCACTCAAGGGAGCAAAGTTTTTTCAGTTTCCTTGCAAATCTACATTGACAGAACGAGAAGCAGTGGTCTCAAGTTGCAGAGGGGGAGGTCTAGGTTGGATATTAGGAAACACTATTTCACTAGGAGGTTGGTGTAGCACTGGAATGGGTTCCCTCGGGAGGTGGTGGAATCCCCTTCCTTAGAGGTTTTAAGGTCAGGCTTGACAAAGCTCTGGCTGGGATGATTTAGTTGGGGATTGGTCCTGCTTTAAGCAGGGCGGTTGACTAGATGACCTCCTGAGATCTCTTCCAACCCTAATCTTCTATGATTTAACCCTCCCTCACTCCAATAAATCTCCATGTTTTGGGCCCCTCCTTTCCACAAATCTGGGCCCCCAGCACATGTCTAGTTGGCCTATGTGTTAATCTAGCTCTGTCAATGGGAGTGAGGCACCTTGAGGACCCATGCTTTGGGGACTTCCCTAAGGCAACCCAGGGAGATGCTGGCAGTGCCAGGAGTCGAATCCAGATCTCCTGGGTTCCACCTTGGTGCCTTCTTCTCTTTTGCACGTCCTTATAGTGGGAAGCTTTTCCCTTTCAGGATGAATTGTTCTGGCCCTGGGCAGTGCCTGCGAATCCACTGCTTTCTCGTTTTTGAAAGACTGAGCAAAAACAACTCAGTCAATTTCAGGAACAAAGAAGGTGGGAAATACTTTCCCCCACCCAGCATTAAAAAAAAAATAAAATAAAAAGTGACTTCTTTTTTAACAGCTCTGATGCATCCATGGTTTGGTGCAGAAACACGCATGTTGGTCAGGCCGGGGGAGAGGAGCCTGCTTAGAGAAATGCCTTTCAATGGGATGTGAAACATGCCTTTTGATTTGGGTGAGTGTGATGGGGTGTTCACCAGCACTGAAGGGGTTACGGTGGCAAGAGGCTGATTAGCGGTAGGCGGCACCTGCTGGGGAGCTAAGGGGCAAGGACACTCCTTGAGACTGAAGCTCACCTGGGCAGGACCAGGAGGGGGCTTTTAGAAAGCCCAGGAGCTGACACGAGCCTGAAGTCACGCTCCCTGGTACAAGGGCAGGAGTAGGAGCCTGAAAAAGGCGCTGTCGGAAGCAGTCCACGGAAGGAGCAGTGAAGACCTATAGACCTGAACGATGGGTTCAAGGGTCCCTGAACTGGCACGTGGAGGAGATGACGAGCCCAGGTGCCCCTACCAGCTGCTGTGGGAGTGGCTCAGTCAGCACAAGGGATATGGTTACATTACTGCTTGAGACTTGGTGGAAAGAAACGTTGATGAGACCCTGACAGGGGAGGCCAGAGGGCGAAGTCATGGAGAGGTGCTACAGCTCCTGACTAGCGAGAAGGACTGCAGAGCCGGTGCCTGAGACAAGGGACTGAGCAAGAGCAAGGACAGGGGTGAGCTAATTCACCAGATAAGCCCCAGGGAGGGGCTGCCTCAGCAGTGAGTGGAGCGAAGCCCTTCACAGGAAGTTATAAATACTTGTTAAACACTTTGTGCCTGTGCTTCGACGGTTTTTTTCTTTTGAGCAAATGATGAGGGATTATGTAGTGTTAAAAAATTGGGTAGTATCTCTTTAAATTGTTTGGGCGCTCTCTGGTGGGCCTCTCTCTCTTCCATTGCAGGACGCGCCATAGCCTAACAGAGCAGCACAGTGTGTGTATATGTATCTATATGGATCTTTTACATAGTATATAGCTAGTAAGCACTGTTATTCGCAACCCAGTGGTGTCTGTGTGCTTTCTGCATACTCCTAACGTTATTTAAAGAGCAAAAATGGGACAGATCCTTAGTAACAACCTCCCCCACTGGGATTAGCACTCTGCTGACACGCACAAATCATTAGAATGGGATTTCGGCTCTCAGAAGGTGACTATAAAATCTCCCCTATACCGTGTTTGAAGTTGCCTATGGGATTGGAATGCACCCCTGGACAGAGGTCAGGCACAAACCTTTGTATCTCTGCAATCCCACTGAAGCCCAAGCATTGCACTTGCTTTCTTTGCATAGGTGAATTTCGCCCACCATATGTAGAGCTAGTGAGTGTCTTGTACAGGAATCAGCCCTCTCCTGCCCTCTAGCAAATAATTTCACACCAGGGGATTTCTTTGCTTTATCATTTTCCTTTAGAAAAAAATGATCTAGGAAATCCACTACAGCAACTCAGTTGCAAGAGCATTCATGTTGCAATACAGACATCAAGTTCTGTGCACACTTGGCTCTGTCCCTTTGTGCATCTGCAAAACAATTTAGGTTCAGATTGTCAAATGTGGATGTCCAGGTCCTATTAATTTCCAGTGGGAATTGGGCATCCAGACTCCTTTGAAAATCCCACCCACAGTCGTCAATTACATAATCACCTACTATTTTCCCCTGAAGACCCCTGACTCATTGCTCAGACTGAGCAGTTTGCAGTAGATGAGGTTGGGAATCTGAGGATCCGTCCCTGATAAGGAACCTAGTTCTATTTGTGATTACTAAGATGTAAATGCAAATGAACCTGATCTAACTGAGAACAGGTGAGGGCCCTCAGTGGGCAGGCTGGATGGTGTGAAGTGAAAGCAACAAGAATCCACTCAATGAATAATGAGGATAAAAATAAACATTGCACAGCTGCCTCCTTCATTGTGCTCCAGACAACAAAGACAGGGTGGTAATATAAGATGTGATCATGTCATTAGAGCTGTAGTGCACCGTGGGAGCACCAGGGGGCAGAGTGAAGGATACACAGGCAAGCTCAATATAGGCATTTCTGGTCAGATATTTAAAGGTATGTGGGCAATTAATGGGATTTTCATAGAATGTAGAAATGTGGGGCTGGAAGGGACATTGAAAGGTCATCAAGTCCATTCCCTTGCCCTGAGGCCAGACCAAGTAAACCTGCAGCATCCCTGGCAGGTGTTTGTCCAGCCTGTTCTTAAAAAAACCCCAGATGATGGGAATTCCACAGCCTTGCTTGGAAGCCAGTTCCAGTTCCAGAGCTTAGAAAGTTCTTCCTAATATCCAGCCTAAATCTCCCTTTCTGCAGGTTAGCAAACAGAGTAACAGATTAGCGAGCATCTATACCCCAAACAAGCGAGTATGTCATTTAAATAGCTATTCATGGCGGCAAGTTTATTATAAGTATTTGGTATTTTTCGTAAAGCCCCAGCTCCTGGGATTGTGTCAGAACCCCAGCTTTCATTTCATTAAAAAAAAAGTTTCACTCTAACGGTTGTGGAGCAAAGAGAAAATGTGACGAGTTTGTCCATGAGGCTCCAAAGGCAGACGGCAAAGAAGAAGAGCTGCACAGTTATTACTTTCCCAACTCTCATGGTTTTTCCTTTTGAATGCTCTGGGCTGGTGATCCTGGGGCGAAGGCAGCGCTTGGTGCAGGCCATGTAACCCAGCAACAGCCAATGTGTTTGAGGCACCTTCACCAGCTGTACTAAAGCTACGCTCCCGGGCGAAGTGGCAGCCCTTGGTTAGGGTGTCAGGCAGTCACCATTGGGGACATGGGATTACATCCCGATTGGGGCCACAAGTGTAATAAGTTTAAAGGTCTCTGTCATAAACAGATAAGTAAGAGTTAATAGAACAGAAGTACTTTATATCTCTTTTGACTGTAAAGGGTTAACAAGTTCAGTGAGCCTGGCTGTCACCTGACCAGAGGACCAAGCAGCGCGACAGATACTCTCACATATCTAGCTGTGGAGGAGGGAAGAATTCTGTGGTGCTGTTAGAATTTGGGTTGTGTGTCCATCTAGTTCGAGAGTGAACAGACTCGAAACTAGTTTCTCTCAACCTCTGATACATCCTCTAGCATTCAAATCGTGATCCCTAAGATATGGCGCGTTAGGCTAATGTTTGTATCTTTCTTTTTTTATTCGAACCTTCACTTATTTATGCTTGTTACTACTTCTTTT
>NC_133791.1:22248720-22251010 GCF_003597395.2 Chelonoidis abingdonii
TCATTTAATGACTGATGCTCAGAAGCCCCCATACACTGGACCACAAGTGAAGTGGCCCCCAGAAAATCAGAATGATGTTCAGCTTCAGGAGTTCTCCCCCATTTACCAGTGTAACCCTTCTGCCCTCTGAGTTGGCAGCAACAAAGGGCCGGGATTCAATCCAGGTCTTTTCAATAAACAAGCATAACCAAAACTCGAGCCCCGCACCCAGTACTGGGACACTTTACATACCACACCCCCCTGGGCGCCTCTAGAGGCCAACTTTCCCCTCTCGCAACACGAGTCTGAGTGTAGCAAAATCTTTTAATAAAGAAGGAATTCAACGATTCCCATTGGAGAAAACACCACAAACAGGTGTATAACACAACCATAAACAAAACCACCTACCAATACTTGGCAATCCTTTTCACCTTAGGTCTCTAAGTCCAATCACCCCAAATCCAACAACCCAAAAGTCTCTGTCATGCCACCCAGATTCAAGAGTTTATCTGTTCATTTATCCCCCACCTGGTGAATGGGGAATCCACACAATGTAAGGACCCACGTGGCCGGCCAACTGCTCCCCTCTCCGTGAGTTCTGCTGCAGCCTTCACCACAACCAGCTCCACCACACCAGCGTGCTGCTCCTCCACCACCTGCCAAACTCTTCACTTCCCCTCACTGTACAGGGCCCTCCAACAATGCAACTGCTCGCTCTCCAGCCGCTGAGCAATAGTCTTCAGCTCCCCCCACTATTAACACAGCACTCATGATCTCATTCATCTTTTGAAGCTCTTATTAGGGAACCCTGGTGCAGGAAGATGCACCATTGGTCCATCATGAATTCAGCTCAGCAGTCTCTAGACGGACTTCTAATAGAATCAAAATTAGCTCTATGGAGAAAGGAAGACATACAACTGGTGTTCCAGGCCCTCAAAAATGCCCCATACCATCAGATACACACACAAATCCCCACCATCTCTCAACTCACTGGGTTTTGGAACCTATGTCCCTTGTCTAGCAAGTGTCATTTAATTTATATTGACACATCTCTGTCATAAAGCAGTCTCGTAGTTACTCATTCACATAATCAGCTGGCAACACTTTATTTATCCTGCCCCAGTAATGAAGAAATTGGGGAACCCAGAGCTGTCAAAATAACCATCCCAGACTCCTTGCTGGGTGGGCCTATGCAAATATTTGAGACTTCACATTCCCGACATTCTTTCCACACTTCCCATAATTCACCACCAGATGTCAGGGTACAGCTCATCCTGACTCTGCTTACACCAGGAAGCAGCTTTCATGGGTCACTGAGCTTTCCAGCCCCCATAGCAACTGGCTCTGTCCATGGGGCAGGAGTCAGATAATCCTGTTCACAGTGGATTCCTTCCCAGCCAGGAGACCAGCTGCAGTCTTGCTGTAGCTGGGAGTGCAGTGAAGGAAGTGCTGGCTAATTTATTGGCGATTTGCCCCAGACAATCCCCATCCCTCTGATGTGGTTCTAGCAGGATCGATCTTGGTGATGGAGGAGTCTGACCATGGAGCAATGCCAGGCGAATGGCTAACGAGGAGTGGTGGCTCAGGAGAGAGATAATTATTGTCTGCAGAGGAGCAGAGGGATGTTAAAAAGAAGAGAGGGATTGATTATTTGCATTACTCAGTGAGGACAGAACAAGAAGTAATGACCTGACGCTGCAGCAGGGAAAACTTAGCTTCACCACTATGAGAAGGAGCAGCTCAGCAATGGAACAAGCTGCCAACGGGAAGCTGATGGAGAGAACCACAGCAAAGAGAGACCCATCCATTGGGGTTGTTCCCAGGAGTCGAGATCAGTCCTGCAGGGGGAGTGATGGGAGGCCACCCTAGGGGGCCCTCCAGTCCTCATTCTTCTCTAGGAGCAATGGCTGAAATGGTGTACTGGAAAATAAAGCTGAATATCAGAATAACTTTGAGAGCTTTTAGGCTGTGGAACAGGGCCGTCCAGAGGATTCAGGGAGCCTGGGACAAAGCAATTTCGGGGGCCCCTTCCATAAAAAAATTGCAATACTATATTCTCATGGGGGCCCCTGCGGGGCCCGGGCAAATTGCCCCACTTGCTCCCCCCTACGGGCGGCTCTGGGAAAAATAAACCTTCCGCATCTCGACACAAACCCAGTTTTGAGAAAACTTCTTTACAAGGTATCACGGGTTCTCAGAATCAGCTAGTGCTAAAAGGCACTAAAGCTCATTAAAAGGGTTGGACAAATATTTTCCATCAAAACTTTTTTTGGATCGAAAACTAGGGGTTTTTAAAAAGCAGAAAAAAATC
>NC_133791.1:22252900-22259302 GCF_003597395.2 Chelonoidis abingdonii
CCCCCCCCCCGGCCAGCCCTGCTATGCAATAATTTCTCCCCCCATTGCTTAAGTCATTTAACATTTGTTTGGGCAAAATGCTGAAGAATATATAACCCCATATGGGACACCCTGGGTGAAATTTACCCCTGTGCATCGCTTATGACCGGTCTTGTGTTTCACCTTGATGAGAATGGATTAGAGACACTTGTCAGTCTTTTCGATCTCTTATTTCCTTCTCCTGAAGGGAGGACGTGTTTGTGATGTTGCACTCCGTATGATTTTATGAAAATATGCTAATGAATGTGAATATAACGTAACTGGGATATGCAAAAAGTCTCTTGGAAGGTATCATTACAAAACATATAATTTACTGAGTGTGATCATCCTATTTGTATAAATGTATCATTCCTGTATCTGAAACTAGGAATATGAAATATAACTCTGAGGTCCTATTGTAATTATACAAAGTGTGGGTCGTTAATGGTGGTTTGGAATCTTGATAACTCCCACCAACTAGGACAATTGGTTGTAAATGGCTCTGTTTCCTTGCAAGCCTTCCTGTGCATCAGACCAGGAAGAATGAAGGCTGGGGGTCTCACAGGACATGTGACCATGTCACCTGGTACTGGAATCCATCTTGAACCTGATACTTTTCCATTTAGAAGAAGGGGTGGGGACCCAGAGAGACAAAAGAGTCTCTCCTTGTGCCAAAGCTATATAAGGGGGTGGAACAGGACAAAGGAGGCTTCAGTCATGAGAAATCCCCTAGCTACCACCTGAGCTGGAACTAACAAGGACTGTACCAGGGAAAGGATTGGACCCAGACTAAGAAGAAGTCTAGTCTGTGAAAGAAGCTGATTGGAACATTGAGTGAGATTTACCTGTATTCAGTTTCTTAGATGTATTAGGCTTAGACTTGTGTGTTTTAATCATGGAATATCAGGGTTAAAAGGGACCTCAGGAGGTATCTAGTCCAACCCCCTGCTCAAAGCAGAACTGATCCCTAGACAGATTTTTGCCCCAAATGGCCCCCTCAAGGATTGAACTTACAACCCTGGGTTTAAGCAAGCTAATGCTCAAACTACTGAGCTATTTTGCTTGGCAGCTTGCTTTCTTCTGCCTGTTATTACTTGGAGCCATTTAAATCCTACTTTTTATACTTAATAAAATCACTTTTGTTTATTATTGAACCCAGAGTAAGTGATTAATAGCTGGGGGAGCAAACAGCCGTGCATATCTCTATCAGTGTTATAGAGGGTGGACAGTTTATGAGTTTACCCTGTATAAGCTTCATACAGAGTAAAACAGATTTATTTGGGGTTTGGATTCCATTGGGAGCTGGGTGTCTGGGTGCTGGAGACAGGAGCACTTCTTAAGCTGTTTTCAGTTAAGTCTGCAGCTTTGGGGCACGTAGTTCAGACCCTGGGTCTGTGTTGCAGCAGACTAGCATGTCTGGCTCAACAAGGCAGGGTTCTGGAGGCCCAAACAGGCTCAGAGGTAGTCTCACCACATCAAGTGATTGTCCCAAGGGGGTCTCTGTGATTGAACCCATCACAATGTTGTCTACTGGCTAGAGCAGGGAACTGGGGATCAGGACTCCTGGATTCTATTATTATGCTTCATTATTATTTTATGTAAAGTGTATATGTACCTATATTGTGGTACTTCAGAGGCTGTAGTGAGGGCCTCAGTGTGCTGAGAGCTGTACACACATAGAGATAGACAGTCCTTCCTACGACGTGTATTAGCTGCCATTCTCAGCCTCGCCACTGACTCACTGTGTAACCTTGGGCAAGTCCTTTAACCTCTCTGGCTATGACACTAGGCTTGTCTGTCAAACACTTGCCATCAGTGCTACCAGTGCTTTGGTACAGGCAGTGATAACATGATAGGAGTGGAAAAGAAGATCTTTGGACTTCAGGTTTGCCATCTGTAATACACCTGGTGATGACAGTAAATCCTTATTTATGGGTGTGAGAGACCCTTGCTCTGTGCCTTGGGAGAAGATGGAGAATAGGACTCCTGCGAGAACAAAGGACCATGAAAAGTGATACTGAGTCTGTCTACACTATTGAAAAGGGGTCTGTCTATCTATCTCCCCATCCACCCCCATCCTTGCTCATCTGTCTGTCTGTCTGTCTAAGCTCCAATCCACAAAATGAGACTGATTCAGCAAGAAGCCTGCATTTCCTGTTCCTCTCAGGCCTATTCTCAGTTCTAGCAAGTGTCTCTGGAGTCAGCTCCCAACCTCTGCATCATCGCTCATCCTGTTTCATCTTGTTCCTTTGTCCTGACACGACCGGTTGCTTTTTGTCCATGCAGCCCATTGGTGGCTGCCATCACCAGGCTGGGGGAAGCCCCAACAAGCCATCGGCACAGGAGATTCATCGCTGTATCTGTTAGCTAACAACAAACACCCCCTTGCTCCCTAATTGATGGAATGTGTCCAGAGTGCCTGGAAGTGAACTGGAAAATTTAGTTAATAAAGGCATGTTCCCCTCCCTGGGATTAATTAATCATGAGTTAGTCATAAGGTAATTCATCAGCCCAAATGAGAATGTGATGAAATGTAATTACGGCTAAAGCGTTTGGCAAAGTAAAAGCTTTTATCGAACTGATCCTTCTTGCCAGAGTGATTGGCTGGGACGCCGCAGATGGATGGGCCAGCCTGTTCCATGCCATCCCACAGCAGCCCCAGCGCCTTCTGAAAATCAGCGCCCAATGCATTAGCACCATGTCCCGCCAGTGAGAGCAAGCTGGATGCGGGCGCAGAACCTGCCCTGCTACAGTTGGCAAGTGCCCGCCTCAGGTATGTGAGGCACCATTGTGACGTTATTGATATAAACTGGGACCATATAGAACATGGGTTGCAACCACGGTTCTGTAGTGGCACCAAATCCTATGTAAAGGGGGTCATATAAGGTGTCTAAGACCAGGTTACGGGTTACTGGTTATGATTATGATATCTATAGTTGAAGTTATGAATATTGGCTGTGTATTGTCTGTATTTCAAACTTGTTCTGTGTTACTGGAAAAAGTCCCAGACAGGCTGGTGTCAGCTCTGTTTAGCCTGCTTGATGGCCCATTAAGGACCATCAACTACACAATTGGCCCATCGAGAGAAGGCAAATACGCCCTGTGACTCACTGGAGTGAGCAGAAACTGGCCCATGTGACTGCAAACTCCATTTTGCTGTAACTTTCCACAGTAGGAACAAAGGAGTGTTCTTACACCTGGAAAAGACTATATAAGGCGAAGGCCTCATCTCCATTTTATCTTCAATCCTGCTTCTTACCTCTGGAGGGACTTTGCCACAATCTGAAGCTCTGCACAAAGGACTGATGACCCATCCAAGCGGGGGATGTTCTCCAGAAACTCAATTTGAACCTGCAGTTTACTTCATCTCTGCTACAAGCCTGAACTAAGGACTGTATGTAATTGATTCCATGTAACCAGTTCTAGCTCTCATCTTTATCTTTTTCCTTTTATGAATAAACCTTTAGATTTTAGATTCTAAAGGATTGGCAACAGCGTGATTTGTGGGTAAGATCTGATGTGTATGTTGACCTGGGTCTGGGGCTTGGTCCTTTGGGATCGAGAGAACCTTTTTCTTTTACTGGGGTGTTGGTTTTCATAACCATTCATCCCCAGGACGTGTGGGACTGGTGGTGATACTGGGAGATTGGAATGTCTAAGGAAATTGGTTAGCCAGAGGGGTGACTCCGAAGTCTTTTGTCTGGCTGGTTTGGTTTGCCTTAGAGGTGGAAAAACCCCAGCCTTGGGCTGTGACTGCCCTGTTTAAGCAATTGGTCCTGATTTGGCACTCTCAGTTGGGTCCCGCCAGAACCACATTGTCACAACCATGCTGGCCATGCAAGCTCAGAATTGGGCCCTGAAAACTGCAGTGGCAGCTGATGGGTG
Organism: Chelonoidis abingdonii; assembly: GCF_003597395.2. Taxonomy (NCBI): domain Eukaryota; kingdom Metazoa; phylum Chordata; order Testudines; family Testudinidae; genus Chelonoidis; species Chelonoidis abingdonii. The sequence continues at coordinate 22,256,804 of NC_133791.1, forward strand.
GAATTAGGGTGACCAGATGTCCTGGTTTTATAGGGACAGTCCCGATTTTTGGATCTTTTTCTTATATAGGCTCCTATTACCCCCCATCCCCTTCCCAATTTTTCACACCTGCTGTCTGGTCACCCTAGGTGGAATTCACCCCCATGCAGAGGGCTCTGCACCACCTGGGACTGGCTCTCTGCATGGTGCTGAAATTCACCATCTGGCAGTGACCCCAGGAGGGAAAAGAAGTGATTTATTAGGTATTCACATTACTGTAGCACCCAGGAGTCCCAGTCCTGAACCAGCACCCCCTAGTGCCAGGCACAGTACAAACAGACAGTTCCTGCCCTAAAGAGCTCACGGTCTAACTGCACTGTGCAGAGGAGCGGTCCCCAGATGGGCCCCTTAGTAACCAAGGCAGAGAGGACTTCAGAGGCACTGGGAGAGGAGGAGAAAGTGACAGTGGCTAAGATTGCTCAAGGCACCCAGAGCTGCAGAGGAGGAGGCTCTTGCACTGGGAGCAGTGAGAGGCTGGGATGAGATGGTAGCCATCAGCTCATTTCCCTCGGCCATCAAACAGCCATGGCTTTTTCTTGTGACCAACCCAGGGCCACTTTGAACCAGCATCCTGTCTCCTGTCACCAAAGTCAACTCGCCCCTTTCCCAGTGGTCCCTAGGATTGTCTCGGGACTAACCCGGCTCAGATGCCAGGAGCATGCTCAGGCTCTCCTCTCAGCTGCTGGAAATGGTCCCGCAGGAGTACTCCTGCAAAGGGCGCTGCAATGCTGTGTCTGCCCACACAGGTGGGCCTGAGAAGCCAGTGAACATGCCTGGTTGCACCTGGAGGGGGGCCAGGCCTGATTAAAGGCCCAACTGGGGAGAGCTGAGTAACTTCTGTGAAGGGAGGAGGCCCAGATTAGATGTGGCTTCAGGGGGGAGGGAAGAACGCTGCAGTCCCCCTCTGAGCATAGGGAGTGGGACCCAGAGCTGCAGAGAAGCAGCCGGGGTGCAGCGTGCTCTGGTGGAGAGTCCAGACAAAGCAGCAGGACCTGGAGCACCAGGGAAGAAACCAGGGAGGTGTTTGACTGAAGAGAGCATCTGGAGACGGGCTGTGATGGGAGAGGGCAGCCGGGGTGAAGGAGATTCCTGATTTGGGCTGGAGAGACGCCAACCCACAAACAGCGGCCTTGGGGGTGGACAGGAGAGGGGGAGCAGAGACAAGACTCCAGGAAGGCAGCATTCTGCAGAGGACCGGAGAGCTGGGCAGAACTCAGACTGATTACATTTAAACTCAAGGGAGGGGGCAGAGGTAGCTTCCATTGTGGTTTGTGTTTCGCTTTTGAGTTTGGTTGAGAGGCCCAGAGAGGAGTGTAGGGTTCTGCTCTGCCTGCAGAGGAGCCCTGGAGGCGTTGTCTTAGTGACCCGCAGTGACAAGGATGCTGTCCCTGTGGGCTGTTGATACCTGGGAGGGGAGAGGCTTAGTGATCGGGTCCAAGGCTGAGCCACGGAAGCAGACAACCACAGGGCCAGAGCAACCATTGATGGGGGGCAGTAGAGGAGACCCTGCTACGCCCTGCCCAGCCGTGAATCAACTCTCCTGCAGGCTCCCAGGCAGGGGAGGAGGCAGGGCCGGCTTTTGGGAAAATGACGCCCTGGCCCCTGCTGCCTCCCCGTCCCCCTCTATGCCCCCGTCCCCCGCTGCCTCCCAGGCATGCCCCCCCAATCACCCCAGCGTCTGATGCCTCCCCATCCATCCTCCCATCCATTGCCTCTAGCCTCCACTGCCTCCCCAGGCTCTCCAACCCCCAATTGCCCCGGTTCCCACTACCACCCACCATCGCCCTTCTGCCTTCCTCCCCCCTCACAACATTTCCCTGAGCTCCCTTCCATGGACTCGCACCCCAAGCCCATCCCGCTCCTTGCCTCTTGACCCCGGTGGCCCCCTGCAACCACAGCACCCTGGGTGGTCACCCACCTGTAAGGCTGGCCCTGGGAGGATGGAAGTGTGCTCATCAGAGTCACACAGTTTGGATGCTGGCTGAAGCCCCCAGAGGCAGGAGTGAAGAAGAGGGCCTACTCCCTCTGGGCTCCTCCAGTATAATAGCTAGTGGTCCCCTTTCAGTCCATCCCTGGGGGGCCTGGATCAGTGTTCACATCGCATTCCCTGTCAGTGCCCAGCCTGGGTTGGGGAATCAAATGATCCACCCAGTGGACCAAATTTGGTGATGAATCCTGCTCAGGTGCCACTTGGGGCATGTGGCGCATACACTAAAAAGCCTGTCTCTGGAGGAGATGGAAGAAGGAGGATCTGGGGAACTACAGGCCAGTCAGCCTCACTTCAGTCCTTCGAAAAATCATGGAGCAGGTCCTCAAGGAATCAATTCTGAAGCACTTAGAGGAGAGGAAAGTGATCAGGAACAGTCAGCATGGATTCACCAAGGGCAAGTCATACCTGACTAACCTAATTGCCTTCGATGAGGAGATCACTGGCTCTGTGGATCAGGGGAAAGCAGTGGA
>NC_133791.1:22261773-22276581 GCF_003597395.2 Chelonoidis abingdonii
CCCTGTCTAAGGGCCAGGGCCTATAGACTTTTATTTGCTCAGCCCTCGAGTACGGGAGCGGAGCCTGAGCCGTCCGGCCGCCTGGAAGGAGGCGTCCTGGCTCGCCGTCGCACCTGAGGGGACGGGCCCCGAACGCACCGGCTTACAGTCCTGCTTTGAGCAGGGGGTTGGACTAGATACCCCCTGAGGTCCGTTCCAACCCTGATATTCTATGATCGTATGAGACTGCCAGAGCTGTAGCAAAAGCACTAAAGAGATGAGTGAGACGAGAGTCCCTGCCACTGGGTTAAACACTCGGGAGCCCCACAGTGTCCGCATGGCCTGGTTAAGCTACTCAGGGTGTCAGGCACTTTGGGTGAATCCTTTAGTCACTGCCTCACTGGCTCACCTATCGTTCCAAAGGTGGGGTCTTGCTAAGCACCCCCATGAGCAGATGGCCTCAGTGCTGTGTGTGTTTGGCCACGTGCAATCACGTGTGCAGACACAAGATGAAAATGACTGTGAAAGTGCATGTGTGCGAGGAAGCATGTGTATGTGGGTAAAGGGGCTTGTGTGTATGTGTGAGCTGAGCTTGTGTCTGTGTGTAAAAGGGGTGTGTGTCAGGGTGTGTGTGTGTAAGCGCACATACATCTGTAAAGGGGGGTGTGAGAGCACGTGTACGTGTGTAAAAGGGGTGGTGTGTAACTGGGTGTGTATATGTGGGAACATACATATGTCTGAAGAGGAGTGTGTGTGAGAGTGCTTGCATATGTGTGTAAAAGGGGTGGTGTATCTCTGTGTGTGTAAGCATACATACAACTGGGAAGGGCGTGTGTGTGAGAGAGAGCACATGAGTATATGTGTAAAAGGGGGAATGTTGGGGCTGTGTGGGGAGCATACTTATGTGTGTAAAGAGGGTGTTGGGCGATTGTGTAGTTGTGTAAAAGGGATTTGTGTGGTGGGGCGTGTGTGAGCAAGTGTTTGTGTGTAAAATTAATGTGTTTTGGGGTGTGTCTGAGCATGCACATGTGTGTAAAAGGGGTGTATGTTGAGGTGTGTTTGTGAGTATGTGCATGTGTGTAAACTCAGTGTGTGTTGGTGTGTGTGTGAGCAAGTATATGTGTAAAGGGGTGTGTGTTGGGGTGTGTGTGTGTGTGAGCATGTGTCCATGTGTAAAGGGGTGTGTGTTGGGGTGTGTGTGAGCATGTATATGTGTGTAAAGGGGTGTGTGTTGGAGTTGTGTGTGTGAGCATGCATCCGTGCATAAGGGGGTGTGTTTTGGGGGGGGGTGAGCATGCATCCATGTTAAAAAGGTGTGTTTTTGGGGGGGTGAGCATGCGTCCATGTTAAAGGGGTGTGTGTTGGGGTGTGTGTGTGAGCATGTGTCCATGTGTAAAGGGGTATGTGTTGGGGGGGTGTTTGAGCATGCATCTGTGCGTAAAGGGGTGTGTCTTTGGGTTGTGTGTGTGAGCATGTGTCTGTGTGTAAAGGAGTATGTTTTGGTGTGTGTGTGTGTGTGTGTGTGTGTGTGTGAGCATGCGTCTGTGTGTTGGGGTGTGTGTGTGTGAGCACGCATCCATGTGTAAAGGGGTGTGTGTTGGGATGTCTGTGAGCACGTGTCCGTGTGTTGAGGTGTATGTGTGAGCATGTGTCCATGCATAAAGGAGTGCGTGTTGGGGGAGTGAGCATGTGTCCATGTGTAAAGGGGTGTGTGTGTCTGAGCATGTGTCCGTGCATAAAGGGGTGTGTGTTGGGGGTGAATATGTTTCCATGTGTAAAGGGATGTGTCTGAGCATGTCTATGTGTGTGTTGGTGTGTGTGTGTGTGAGCATGCATCCATGTGTAAAGGGGTGTGTGTTGGGATGTCTGTGTGAGCACGTGTCCATGCGTAAAGGGGCGTGTGTTGGGGTGGTGTGGGGGGAAGGGGGAGCATGCACACATGTGTGAGGGGGAGTGTGAGCGTGTGGAGAACGTGAGCCTGGCGATGCCAGCGTGGGGAAAGGGTGTGCGTATGGATTCCTTACGCCCAGGCCGTGCCCAAGAGCCAGGAAACCCAGGCTTCCCCTTCCCCACTTGAGTGCCCAGGAGCCTCCCTATCAATCCCAGGGGAATCTTCTCTGCTGATACAAACTGCATCCCCGGGGGGCAAGGAGGGGCGGACAGGCTGGGACGCGCCTGCCTGTTCTGAGGGGCACAGAGCCTGTTCCTTGATTTCAATCAGGGATGGTTTGTTGCTCGTTAGGGTTGCAGCCTCATCCAACTTTAAAGACATCTGTGGGCTGTGTCCCATTAGGAGCATCAGCCTGTGTCCTGGTCACATGGCTGGGAATTCACCACAGTGAATGCTTGAAATATAGTGTGGTGGTAAGAGCCTAGCCAGAGATGGGTGTATGGGGACAGGTAGCTCGACTGATCTGAGGCCAGAATAGGGAAAGAACAAGTTAAAGAATATTTAGGTAAGTTGGAGGTATTCAAATTGTCCAGGCCTGATTAAATTCACCCTCTAGACTAATTAAGAAACTAGCCAAAGCAATCTCTGAACCATTAGTGATTATCTGTGAGAATTCATGGAGGACAGGAGAGGTCCCAGAGGCCTGGAGAAGGGCAAACATGCACCACTCTTCAAAAAGGCAGGAAAAGGAGGACATGAAGAACTATAGACCCAGCAGCCTAACTTTGATACCCAGAAAGATACTGGAACAAATTATTAAACAATCGATTTGTACAAACCTGGAGGATGGCAAGGTAATAAGGACTGGCCAACACGGATTTGTCAAGAACAAATCCTGCCAAACCTATCTAATTTCCTTCTTTGACAGGATCCCTGGACTAGTGGAGGGCGGAAGCAGTAGACATGAAATACCTTGACTTTAGTAAAGCCTTTGACACTGTCCCACGTGACATTCTCATAAGCAAACTAGGGAAATATGATCTAGTTCAGAGGTGGGCAAACTACGGCCTGCAGGCCACATCCGGCCCGTGGGACCGTCCTGCCCAGCCCCCGAGCTCCCGGCCTGGGAAGCTCACCCCCAGCCCCTCCCCTGCTGTCCCCCTTTCCCCACAGCCTCAGGGCAATGTCTGGGCGCTGGGGCTGCGAGTTCCTGGGGCAGTGCAGCTGCAGAGCTGACCTGACCCGGTCTCTGTGCTGCGTGGCGGCGGTGGCATGGCCTGGCTCCAGCTGGGCAGTGCAGCTGTAGCGCCGCCAGCCACCGGTGCTCCAGGCAGCGTGGTAAGGGGACAGGAAGCAGGGAAGTTGGATAGAAGGCAGGGGATTTCAGGGTTTGTTCAGGGGCGGGGGTGTGGATAGGGGGTGAGGTGGTCAGGGGATTGAATGAGTGCAAGGGTCCCATGAAGGCAGTCAGGAAGGAGGGGGGGTTGGGTGGGGCTAGCGGGGGCGAGTCAGGGATGGAGTTCCAGGGGCTGCGGTCGGGGACAGAAGCGGGGGGTGAGGGGGTGGATGGATAGGGGTCCGAAGGGGCCGTCAGGAAACGGGCACTGGGTCTTGCTGATGGAGCAGGCAGGTCCTGAGTGGTGGGAAAGATAGGGACGATGGACTGGGCACGACCCCTCCCTCAACTGGCCCTCCATACAATTAATGGACTCAATCGCACCCCTCACGGGTCCAAAAAGTGTGCCGCCCCCGATCTAGCTAAAACTACTATTGAAGATAGAGAGGCACAACTGTGGTGAGATTGACTTAAAGAGTATTAATGGTCCACTGGCAGACTGGAGAAACATGCCTTGGTGGGTCACAGGTCAGTCCTGGTAGTAGTACTGAGTCATATTTCATTAATGGCTGGAGTGTTGTATGTAGGACAGATGAGGTAGTTGCGTGAGGTACTTGGCAGTGGTAGATGGCCGGTCCAGCTGCAGGTACCGTGTCCGTCTGGGCGTAACTTAAAGAAAGAGTTGAATAAATTGAGGAGTGCAGGAGAGAGCACAAATGCTAGAAGGGTTAGTTTCACGAGAGGGAAAGGTTGAATGAATTGCGCATGTCCATTGAGAGACAGAGAAGCGGGGAGGGCCACTTATATACAGTCTTTCCTGCTACAGAGAGAGGACAGTGCTCTATTGTGTCTCCATGCCCGACCTGAAGATAGGAGAGGAATTATTGGCTTTAATCTTGAAGATGTGATACTGGGACTGTGTTCTTAAAGTTGCTCTGACACTTGTTGGTGCCTTCGTGTCCCTAGGCAGTTTTAAGTAATAGTGGGTGGATTAAGGGTGTGTGATTGCTCGGCAAGAAGGCAGTGCATCCTATAATGCCTGCATCTGTTCTAGCAACGCATGGCCTGGCCCTCCTCTGCAAAGGTGCCAACTGAAGGTGTTGGAGGACAAAGATCAGGTGACCCCTCCTGGCCGGGAAAGGGGCTGGCAGAGAGGAGGGCTTGGAGGTGTGGTTAGGTTGGGATGCTTTCGCTGTGGACGAGGAGTCGAAGTGCAGACCCTAGGTCTGACTCACTGCCCCCAGAATGGACCTCAGCCGAGGGGTCTGGGTTCGCTGTATTCAGCTCTGTTCTAGACCCTGATTCCTGTCATCGAATAAACCTCTGTTTTGCTGCAAGAGTCACGTCTGGACTGCAAATGGGGTGCGAACCTGTGGCTCTCCCAGGACCGCCGCCTGGGTGTGGGCCGTGCTGGGAAGCTCAGGAGTGGGCGCAGAGGATGCTTGACATGGCTCCAAGAGACCTCAGTGAGCGTGAAGGACGTGGTGCAGTGTCTCTGCCTGCAAGCAGTCTGCTTCAAGGGAGAGGAGGGCTCCCAAAGGCCCTGACATGGTTACGTGGGGAAGCAGTTTCCAGAGCAATCGCCCTGCCCTGGGACTCGTCGACAACTGGTGGCAGCGGAGGAGATACATGCACCCCTGAATGGTGCTGTCCTGCAGTATGACTGGGAGCAGTAAAACAAAGGAGGGTAATAGGACCAGGCGTTGCTGCAGAAGCTCAGAGAGGCATGGTTTCAGGGGGCAGTTAACTGGAAGTGCGTGCAGCGAGAAGGATGTTGGAGTTAACCGGGTCCCCTGAGGAACTGCAGTGAGAGTCTCAGGCGGAGGAGCTTGCCGCTGCAGCCCTGGCGAGAGAGAGGATTTGGCAGTAGGCAGGGTCCCGGGATTGAGGAGCGCAGTCCCAGGGGCAGAAGGAGTCTGCAGTCGACCCTGGCAAGAGGTCGGGGTGATTCCCGAGAAGGGCTGGCACATCCAGGCGGTCTTCTCTGGGGGGGGAACCATGGGGCAGACCAAGAGCACACTAGGCCTGTGAGTCAACACTTGGAACGGTGAAGGTGATGGCCTGTTCACCGAGCTTCCTTAGAAGGAGACTTGTGATTCCTGTGCACAAAAGAGAGAGTTACGCATGGGGACGTTCCGCTAAGGACAGTTAATCGTGCAGTGGTGGAGGAGGAGGACCGCTCTGAGGAGCAGATTCTGACCCAGATGGGGCTACAAGAGGTTGGGAGCAGCTGGAGCAGCAGCAGGCAATCCTGAGAGTCTGTCCCCCATCCGACACGACGATCTTCACGTTGGGTTCCCCGCAGTATCGGATCCGGAGACGGCTTGGGATTGGAGCAGAGCCTGAGAGAGCGAGTAGGACATGAGATGAGAGCAAGAGGCTGTGGAAAAGCTGCAGGCGAAGCCAGCAGCAGCAAGGAATGGTGATGGTGTGAGAAATGGAGAGCGACAGTAGGGGCTGCCCAGGGTCAGTGGCGAACACGCCTGCAGGGGCGAGGCCCTGGGCAGAGAGAACTGTGGTGGTGCCCCCAGATGCTGCAGGGACTCATGGGGGGAAAGGTCCTGGGTGAAGCCTCTGCCTGTCCTATGGCCCGGATCCTGTGCAGAGGCAGGAGGGGTCGACTGGTGGCATTGGGGTTCTCCGAGATATCGGTCTGGAGGCCCGTTGGGGGGGACTGTCTCCCTGTGGGCAGATCCAGGCCTGGCTCCTGTAAAACTGCCGGAGGTTTGAATTTAAATCCAGGGAAAATGGGCTGGGATGGAAAGGGTCAGTGACAAATGCAAATGACCTGGCTGCAGAGGGGAGGGCGTGCTGCCTCCAGGATTGCTGCCTACCTGTAACGGCCCCTGGATGAGGAGGGTAGGAAGATGCTCCCGCCCCCGCTCACACGGAGAGGGTGCTTCAGCGTGGCTCTGAGGCTGAGACCCGGCAAGAGAGCTCGCTACCTGCCCCCACTGGACATGCCAGGCAGCGCTGAGCACGGGGGGAAGTGAGACCGCATGCTGAGTGGCGGGACACCACGGCAGGGCAGGTCAGTTGCCTAAACGCGGTTGCTGGTCGACGTGCTGCTGGGAATGATTAACAGCGAGGGAGGGCGCTACAGGGACAAGGGCTCAGAGGGGCTGTGACCCCAGGCCCAGCAGCATGGAGGGAGCAGGGCCTGACTCCCTGGCCTCAGCAGCTGATTATCCCCGACCGCGCAGCTGCACATGCGATCCCTCCTGGAGAAGCGTGAGGACTTGCTGGCCACGCGCTGCAACCCCTTGGGAAGGCGGCAGGGACAGAGTCCTGCGGGAGAAGGGATTCCTGTACCGGAATGGGCTCCCAAGGAGTAGAACCTGGGCGGAATCGGAGGCAGCTGGTGTTGCCCAGGAATCCACAGGTTCTTCCTTTCGAGCTGCTGGATGAGGAGAGTGAGGGGACCCCTGGACCTGAAAGGGAGATTGGAGAAGAAGGGAAAGACCCCTGTGGGATCTCTTCCCTGAGGTGGGAGCCAATCTCCCCATCGGTGTTCCCCATTCAGATGTCTGGGAAAGCAACCAGATCCTGGAGAGAGAGTCAGGGACATGCGGGCTTTAGATGGATCCAGCCGTTTTTACAGCATCGGGTGGCCTCATCCGTGGGCTGATCCCAAGGAGCAGGATGTCTGTTTATGGGGCTACTAAAGCTTAAAGCCATACGTGTCCGATGCGACCCATACTAGGCCTGGGGAGAGTCTAGACAAGCGAGGGGAGGAGAACTTGGCCCTAGCAGACACTGAAACATGTCATCTTTAGCCAGGACTGGAGAACAGATGTCCCAGGGAAAATGGGCTGGGCTGCCTGACGGGTGGACTGACGGTAAAAGCTGGAAAGTAAATGAGATGGGGGATGGAGAAAGGTGTTTGTGTCTGGACCACAAGGTGGGAGCGGCTGCCCAACCCAGAGCTGGCCAAGCAAATGGGGGTCTAAACCAAGAGAGCCCGATCGAGCCCAAGTGCTGGGAGAAGACCTGTCCCAGTTTAATACCCAGGGTACTGGGGTGCAAACAGGTTCAAGCTGCATAAACTTCCCACATGCGCTGCGATGCCATCCAGCACACTTAAGCAAAGAGAAGGCGCGAAACCAGAAGGGCCTTGGTGTAACTCACACCAAGGAATCGGAGAGATGCTGGGGCATCCATGGGACGTTGGTGGGTGAACTTCCAGGTCACTGGCTGGAGTGACCTGGCTCAGTCGATCTCGAAGGGGGAGAGTGTGATGAACTGGGACTGTTCTTAACGTTTGCTCTGAATACTGGTGTTGGTGCCCATCAGTGTGCCCTATGCAGTTCTTAAGTCATAGTGGTGGATAGAGGTGTGTGATGTCTGCAAGGCAAAGGGCCAGTGCACCTAAATGCCTGCCACTCTGTCCCTAGCAACTGATGGCCTGGGCTCCTCTGCAAGGTGCCATGAAAGTGTTGCAGACAAAGGGATCAGGTGACCTCCTGGCCCGGAAGGATCTGGAGCAGAGAGGGCTGGAGGGGTGGTAGTCTGGAGCTTGCTGTGGACAGGAGTGAAGTGCAGACCTAGGGTCTGACTCACTGCCCCAGAATGAGCCCGGCCGAGGGGTCTTTTCGCTGTATCTACAAGCTCTGTTCTAGACCCTGTCCTGTCATCGAATAACCTCTATTTTGCTGCACTAAGGTCACGTCTGACTGCAAAGTGGGGGTGCAGAACCTGTGGCCTTTCCGCAGGACCGCCGCCTGGGTGCGGCTCGCTGTGGGAAGCCCACGGAGGGGCAGAGGATGCTGAATGCTCCAAGGAGAGACCCAGGAGGTGAAGACGTGTGAGCTTCTTGCCCTGAACAAGTCTGCTCCAAGGGAGAGGAGGCTCCCCAAAGACCTGACTGGCTTACTGGGGAGCAGTTCCAGAGCATCGCTCGGGCACTCCGTGACAGAAGCAAAGGAGAGTTAGGTTAGATATTTGGAAAACTTTCTAGCTATAGGAATAGTTAAGCTCTGGAACAGGTTCCCGAGAGAGGCTGTGGAATCTCCATCACTGGAGCTTTTTAAGAACAGATTAGACAAACTCCTGTCAGGGATGGTCTGGATTTACTTGGTCCTGTCTCCGTGCAGGGGGCTGGACTAGATGACCTCTTGAGGTCCCTTCCAGCCCCTAATTTCTGTGATTCAATAGATTGATATAGAGGGAGGTTCAGCCTGGGCAGCCAAGTAAGCTCCTGCTCTCAGGGATCCCTTGTATTGTGTCCGAGTGTGAGTTCAAGCTTTTCTCACAAATGGTAAAAAGCAGCCTCCATTTGTACATCAGCAGCCATTCTCTTGACCTGTCCTCTGCCAGGCTGTGAGCGTGGGCTAGTGCCTGCCTCCATTTCTCATCTGTTCCTCTCACACTTCTCAAGGCTGTTGACTGTGAAGTATCCTCAGCAGAGGTGGCTGGCTCTGTCATTCAATGGCTCACCCAACAGGGGATGCTCGGAGGGGGGAGGGGGGGGGCAGTTCTTCAGGCCAGTCTCTGCTGTTGGCTGTGTGGGCTCTGAGGTCAATGACGGTTGCCAAGGCTCGGTCTCAGAGAATCAGGATCAGAAGGACGGGGAAAGCGTGGTCTGGTGGTTGGGACACCAGACAGGAACTTTGGAGAGCTGAGTTTAGTTCCTACTCTGCCTCTTATGGATGTTTGGTGTCCTGGTGCTTTTGAAAATTCCACTAGCTGCCTATCTGCATCTTAAGATGCCTACATACCTTTCAGAATTCGGCCCTCTGCCTCAATTTCTCCCCATGTCAAATGGAGATAAGAACGCTGCCTTATCTCATGGGCTGCTGGTGAGGATAAATACATTCCAGATTGTGAGGTGCTCAGATACTACCATAATGAGGCCCAGATAAGCACCATAGATAGTCCAGGCTGAATTTTGCCTTTTTCTTGATCACAAATTGCGACTAGATCATGAGATTCACATATTTATTCATTTCCAATGAATGGCAAATCTCTTCAGGGCAAACACTCCTTTGGTGCAGAGAGCCAGTGCCAGGGATATGCACCCATTGCTAAAGACAAGGCTTTCTGCACAAGGTGACTGTCACCCTTTGTGAGTACTCCTTGGTCCGCGGCTCATTCATGAACAATTTGCTGTGAATGTTCACAACTTGCAGTTCAGGTTGTGTTGGCTAGCATTGGGTTCCTCGTTGGAATTAATGACTTGGCATCGCATGGAACTCCACAGATTATAAAAGACTTCAGGGACCTTGGAAGGAGGCTGAAGAAGAGGAAAGTCCAAGTACATCTAGTCCCATGAGCGAGAGGCAGAAAATATGGGAGGTGCAAGACTCGTGAAGCTGGAGGTTCTAGTTTTGTGGGGCACAGCACCGCATTCCAGAGTGGGAGACAGCTGTACAAATGGGATGGCCTGCAGACGGGGGGTTAATGTTGATTGGAGGATGTGGCCTTGGTGAAACAGATACTGGAATATTGTGCCCAGTTCAGTTCATGTTTTAAAAGGGATGTTGAAAAATTGGAGAAGATGCAGAAAACAGCCATAAAAATTGAGTGCTGGAGAAAATGCTTTACAGTGAGAGACTTAAAGAACTCAATCTACATAATTGATCAAAAAAAAGACTGAGAAATGATTTGTTACTGAGTAAAGTACCTTCATAGGATAACGGTAGAAGACGTTTTGGAGTAAATTGATAAATTAAACAGTAATAAGTCACCAGATGGTATTCATCCAAGAGTTCTGAAGGAACTGAAGGAATTTAAAATTGCAGAACTACTAACTGTGGTATGTAACCTATCACTTAAATCAGCCTATGTACCAGGTGACTGAAGGGTAGCTATGTAATGCCAAAGAATCCTGTGGCACCTTATAGACTAACAGACGTATTGGAGCATGAGCTTTCGTGGGTGAATACCCACTTTGTCAGCTGCATATAGTGGAAATTTCCAGGGGCAAGTATATATATATGCAAGCAAGAAGCAGGCTAGAGATAATGAGGTTAGTTCAATCAGGGAGGATGAGGCCCTCTTCTAGCAGTTGCGGTATGAACACCAAGGGAGGAGAAACTGGTTTTGTAGTTGGCAAGCCATTCACAGTCTTTGTGTAATCCTGAGCTGATGGTGTCAAATTCGCAAATGAACTGAAGCTCAGCAGTTTCTCTCTGAAGTCTGGTCCTGAAGTTTTTTGCTGCAGGATGGCTACCTTTACATCTGCTATTGTGTGTCCAGGAAGACTGAAGTGTTCTCCTACAGGTGTTTTGAATATTGCCTTTCTTAAGGTCTGACTTATGTTCATTTATCCTTTTGCATAGTAACACTATCACAGGACCTAACCAGATCAGCCTCAACATCACCAGTTCATTCACCTGCACATCCGCAAATGTAATCACAGGATATTAGGGACCTCAGGAGGTCATATAGTCCAACCCCCTGCTCAAAGCAGGACCAATCCCCAGATAGATTTTTACCCCAGCTCCCTAAATGGCCCCCTCAAGGGCTGAACTCACAACCCTGGATTTAACAGGCCAATGCTCAAACCACTGAACTATCCCATGTACCAGCAATGCCCCTCTGCTGTGTACATCAGCCAAATGGGACAGTCCCTACATAAAAGGCTCCATTATTGGCAAACCACTCAGGCAAAGGGCAACATTATTATTGTGTAACAATCTCATGCTCATTTGGAGCTGACTCATGATTGCGGAAAGCTTGGGGCTGGCTGTCACAGAGTGTGGGGGAGTCAGGGCCCTGCACCCCTCTTCCTGAGATTCACCATGACTCTCATCCAGCCAGTAAAACAGAAGGTTTATTAGACAACAGGAACACAGTCCCAAGCAGAGCGTGTAGGTACAACCAGAACCCCTCAATCAAGTCCTTCTGCGGGTTCAGGGAGCTTAGACCCCAGCTTGGGGTTCCCTGCATTGCACCACCCAGCCCAAACTGAAACTAAAAAATTCCTCCAGCAGCTTTCTCCCCCCTGTTCCTCCTCTCTTTTGTTCAGTCTCCTGGGCAGAAGGTGTCACTTCTCCCAACCCCCCTCCTGGCTCAGGTTACAGCTCAGGTAGCTTCCTTCTCATCCCCAATGTAACTCCCTGGCAACACTCCCCGGTCAAATCCGCCCCGCTCCCTGCTCCATCACACAGGCCATACTGTGTGTGATTAGCTCAAGGTCACACAGCAAGCCAGGGTCCAAGCTAGGAATATGAGGAAGGATCTGGCTCCTTGGGGGTAAGTTTTGAAAAGTGATTTAGGAAACTACATTCTGTGTTCATAAATGACATAGGCACTCAACAGCCTAATTATCATTGAAAGTCAGTGAGGCCACATCCACATCTACACTACAACACAAGTTACGTCAGCATACAGCCACTAAAGTTCTATATGGCTTGGGTGCATGCACATGTGGCTGCTTGCACTGCTGCTGCGTGTGCTCACCAGGAGGGCTTGTGTTGATGTGTAGTGCCATGCACCACGGGTAGGTATTCCAGTGTGCCACATGCCGCCATCTGGAACAAAGCCTTTTGGGACATTTTTTCAGTGGTACATGGGCTAGTAATGATTCACCCAGGGATCTCTGGGAACTAGGGGTCAAGTTCCCAGCACACAACTTTCTCCATCCACTAATGCCATCCATATCCCATAATTTTTGTGCTCCTTTTTAAAGAATTCCACAAACCCACGTGACACTTTTCAGTGTCCAGCATCTCTGAAAGAGGCCTGGAGCCTGCAGAGCTCTGCACTAGTCTCATGAACATTGGAAATACAGGATGCACAATTCTCCTTGATTTTCAGACCCCCAAGAAGTATCACACCAAGCAGGGATGTGTGGATTTCTTCAAGGACAGATTGCTGTGGGACACAGTGAAAACACAATGTAAGGTTGTTGGTGGCATTCCCAGAGCAGCTGCAGATGATGGAACAGCACTTCTGGGCTTGTGAAATGAGCACTGATTTATGGGATTACATTGTAATATAGGTTTGAGGTAGGGTGACCAGATGTCCTGATTTTATAGGACAGTCCCGATATTTGAGGCTTTTTCTTATATAGGTGCCTATTACCTCCCACCCCCGTCCCGATTTTTCACACTTGCTGTCTGGTCACCCTAGTTTGGGGTGATGTGACATTGCATTCCATATGTTTATGAAAATATGCTAATGAGTTTGAATATAATGTAACTGGAATATGCTTTATGCAAAAGATCTCTTGGAAGGTATCATTACAAAGCTTATAATCTACTGAGTGTGATCATCCTATTTGTATGAATGTATCATTCTTGTGTCTGAAGCTAGAAATATGAAGCATTACTCTGAAGTCCTATTGTAACTATGCAAAGTGTAGGCCATTAATGGTGGCTTGAAATCTTGATGGCTTTCATTAACTAGGACAATTGGTTGTAAATGGCTCTGTTTACTTGTAAGCCTTCCTGTATACCTGTGTGCCAACCAGTGGGTAATGAAGTCTCACAGGACATGTGACCATGTCACATGATACTGGAATCCATCTTGAACCTTGTACTTTTCCATTTAGAAGGAGGGGTGGGATCCCAGAGAGAGACTAAGAATTCCCACCTTGTGCCGAAGCTATAAAAGGGGGTGGAACAGAACAAAGGGGGCTGCCAGTCATGAGAAATCCCCGAGCTACCACCTGAGCTGGAACTAACAAGGACTGTACTGGGGAAAGGATTGGGCCCAGACTAAGAAGGAGTCTTGTCTGTGAACGAAGCTTATTAGAACATCTCTGAGGGTGAGATTTACCTGTATTCAGTTTCTTAAACGTATTAGGCTTAGACGTGCATGTTTTGTTTTATTTTGCTTGGCAACTTACTTTGCTTTGTCTCTTATTACTTGGAACCACTTAAATCCTACTTTTTATACTTAATAAAATCACTTTTGTTTATTAATTAACCTAAAATAAGTGATTAATACCTGGGGACGCAAACAGCTGTGCATGTCTCTCTATCAGTGTTATAGAGGGTGGACAATTTATGAGTTTACCCTGCATAAGCTTCATACAGAGTAAAATTGATTTATTTGAGGTTTGGATCCCATTGGGAACTGGATGTCTGGGTGCTGGAAATAAGTGACTTGCTGAACAGGTTTTGGTTAAAGTCTGCAGCTTTGGGGGCGTGGACCAGACCTGGGTCTGTGTTGCAGCAGACTAGTGTGTGTGGCTCAACAAGACAGGGTTCTGGAGTCCCAACCTGGCAGTAGAAAATGGGCTCAGACGTCATTCCAGCACATCAGGTGACAGTTCCAAGGGAGTCTCTGTGACCGAACCAATCACAGGGGTCATGAGCAGCAGCTGCAGAACTTTCAGATGCAAAAGGCCACACTCCTGGATCAGTGCACCTTGCTCATCAGGGATACCAGGATGAGAGCTGCAGTGACAGCAGAGAATGATGTGGAAATTGCACTGTGGAGGCTTGCAATGCCTGATTGCTACTGATCAGTGGTAAATCATTTTGGATTTGGAAAATCCACAGTGGGGGCCATTGTCATGCAAGCGCAGGGCCATTAATTGTCTCCTGCTATGCAGGACTGTGACTCTTGACCATGAGCAGGACCTAGTGGAGGGATATGCAGCAATGGGGTTCCTTTGCTGCAGTGGGGCAACAGATGGCACCCATACCCCACATTGCCACAGAGTGCATCAACAGAAAGGGCTCTTTTTCTATGGTTATAGATCACCAGGGATGTTACCCCAATATCAGTATGGGCTGGTCAGGGAAGGCACACGGCCCTTGCATCTCTAAGAACACAGGACTGTTCAGAAAGCTGCAAGCTGTTGAGAGTCTTTGGGTTAAGTTTAGAGGCAAGCGCAACAAGGGTGATGTCATGGTGGGCGTGTGCTCTAGATCACCAGATCAGAAGGATGAAGTAGATGAGGCTTTCTCCGGACAACTAACTGAAGTTTCCAGCTCACAGGCCCTGGTACTAATGGGGGACTTCAATCACCCTGACATCGGCCGGAGGAGCAATACAGTGGTACACAGACAATCTAGGACGTTTTTGGAGAGTGTTGGGGACAACTTCCTGGTACAAGTGCAGAAGGACCTGACTAGGGGCCATGCTCCTCTTGGCCTGCTGCTCACAAACAGGGAAGAACTGGAGAGGAAGTAGAAGTGGATGGCAACCTGGGCAGCAGTGACCATGAGATGGTTGAGTTTAGGATCCTGACAAAAGGAAGAAAGGAGAGCAGCAGAATACGGACCCTAGACTTCAGAAAAGCAGATTTAGGGAACTGATGGACAGGATCCCCTGGGAAGCTAAGCTGAGGGGGAAAGAAGTCCAGGACAGTTGGCTGTATTTTAAAGAAACCTTATTGAGGGCGCAGGAGCAAACCATCCTGAAGTGCAGAAAGAATAGCAAATATGGCAGGCGACCAGCTTGGCTTAACAGAGAAATCTTCAGTGAGCTTAAACTAAAAAAGGAAGCTTACAAAAAGTAGAAATTTGAACAGATGACTGGGAAGCAGTATAAAGATATTGCTAGAGCATGCAGGGGTGTAATCAGGAAATCCAAGGCACAGTTGGAGTTGCAGCTAGCAAGGGATGTGAAGGGTAACAAGAAGGGTTTCTACAGGTATGGTAGCAACAAGAAGAAGGTCAGGGAAAGTGTGGGACCCTTACTGAAT
>NC_133791.1:22276681-22307223 GCF_003597395.2 Chelonoidis abingdonii
GACACGTTGCAGTCTAGGGTTAAAGTAAAGGAGCTGCGGAGTGCCTATTGGCAAAAGCCTCGTGAGGGAAACCGGCCCCCTCAGGTGCTGCCCCACACCTCCGGTTTTTACAAGGAGTCGGAATGCGAATACTTGGTGGTGGACCCAACTGGGCAAATCCGAGGGACGCGTACGTATGGAAGAGCTTCAGAGCCAGGAGAGGAGGGGAGTGGGTGAGAGGAAACCGAGAGCGAAGGCTACTGGGGTGGTGGAGGATCACTCGAAGTGCGTCAGGAGGCGAAGGATATCGAGCCCAGGAAAGCTCTTCCCAAGCCAGGGGAGGAAGCTAAGCCAGTCGGCAGCAGCTGGAACTTGCGGTAAGAAAAGCAGAGGAGCGTGTTCCCGTAAGCTCAGCCTTTTTATTTGAAGGAGGGAAATGTTTCAGGAGAGGAGGTGGGGTTAATGGCTGCAATTGCATGCATGCCTTAAGAGCTTGGAATAGCCATGGATTTGGTCTATCACATGCGATATAACACGGCCTCATCATAATCTCGTGGCAAAGTTTTCTGCAAGGCGTGGGCAAATCGCGCTTGCGCAAGTTAATATGGGAGAGCTACTGTGGTCCTTGTCCCAGTCAGGCTAACAGATCGCCACCACTTGTGCGCGGTGAGGGGGACCAGGCTGCACAGAGCCAAGCTCATATGGGAGGCAGGGTGGGGAGCAAGGGGGAATCCACATTGCTGTGAAGACCCTCCCGCTCTTTCCAAGGTGAACCCGGAGCAGCAATAATCTGGCAGGAACAAGAATCTGTGGGAAATGTAGGGATATCTGTTCAAAGTGCACTTCCCGCAAGCTGCCTTTTTTCTGCTTCCCAAGCACCGGTAAACCCCATGTAAGCCCTCAAGCGCTCCGCTTTCCCCAAGGGTGAGCCGCAGCAGAAACATTGATTTCCAGGTATCCTGCTGTGGCAATTGTGGGGGTGGTGTCTTCAGTGCATTTCCCCCCAGCTGCTTTCTCGTGCTTTCTCCCAATGCACAGATCCATTCATGGCCCCTTTGCAGCATGGACTTTGATATCTGGCCATAGGTATCATAATTTCTACGGCTGGAGCGCAGCTGTGACTGCACAGCTTCCTCAACCCAAACACTGATAAGGTCCTGTAGCTCGCAAGTGCTCCATGCTGGGGCTCGTTTGGGGCGTGGAGGCATGGTCAGTGATTGATTGATTGATTGCACTCCACACCTGGCTGAGCAAACAGGAAGGGGATTTTTTAAATTCCTGGGGCATTTAAAGGGCAGGTCACCTGAGCCCAGGGCAGTGGAGCGTGAAACGATGAGCAGAGTGGCTGAAAAGGGATGCTGGGATACCTTCTAATACCCTGGAGGCCAATAACAGCGCTTTTGGTGTCCACACCTGATGAGCAGCGCTGCATCACCAGCGCTGGAATCGTTACACCCCAAGCAGACCAGATGTACAGCCAGCGCTGCAGCCAGGGAGTTGCAGCGCTGGCTGAGCTTTCCAAGTGTGTACCCAGAGTGAGTTGCAGCGCTGTAACCCCATCACCAGCACTGCAACTCTCCAGTGTAGCCAAGCCCATTCTTTCTATGGCTCATTGTGAGAGTTAATTGCCTTCAATGGGCCATGCAGCTTGAATAGTCCATGTAAAATGGCTGGCTAGACTGGATGTAAACGGTGTTGTGGCTGTTGCCCAGGATAGGTCGGATGTCAGTATATAGTCAATATTTATAACTTGAGGTAAAAAATAATACATGAATATAAACAGGATAATCACGCTCAGCCATTCACAACTTTTCTACTGACGCTTGACATGATATACTTTGTACAAGATTTGTTGCAATTATCTAACAGTGGCAATTTTAATTATATAAATGCTCATGTTTCAATCATACAGCGTCACAGTGGCCTCAAAGGTGCCCTCTCCACACCCACAAACCACCTGACCCTGCTGAGGCGAAAGATGAGGGCAAGGGAGGACGTGTTCTGTGAGATCCGGCAGGCCACTGCTGCAGCTTTTCCCCCTTTGCCCGAAAGCTATTATGCAACAGACAGTACAACCACTGAAGTATTTTTCTCACTGGGATCCAATTTAGTGAGTAAACACTAAGAACGTCCATACTGACACCAATAGTCCACCTAGCCCAGTATCCTGTCTTCTGACGGTGGCCAATGCCAGGTGCTTCACAGGGAATAAACAGAAAAGGGCAATTATCAAGTGATCCATCCCCTGTCATCCAGTCCCAGCTTCTGGCAGTTAGAGGTTTAGGGACACCCAGAGCATGGGGTTGCCTCACTGAGCATCTGACTAATAGCCATTGAGGGACCTATCCTCCAGGAACTGAACTCATTCTTTTTTGAACCCACTTATACTTTTGGGCTTCACAACATCCCTTAGCAACAAGTTCCACAGGTTGACTGTGCATTGTGCGAAGAAGTACTTCCTTGTGTTTGCTTTAAACTAGGGCTGTCAAGTGATTAAAAAATGAATCACAAATAATCGTGCTGTTAAACAATAGAATACCATTTATTTTAAATAATTTTGGATGTTTCCTACATTTTCAAATATATTAATTTCAATTACAACACAGAATGCAAAGTGTTCACTTTACATTTATTTTTATTATAAAATATTTGCAGTGTAAAAACAAAAAAATATTTTTCAGTTCACCTCAGACAAGTACTGTAGTACAATCTCTTTATCATGAAAGTTGAATTTACAAATGTAGAATTATGTACAAAAAAAACCCTGCATTCAAAAATAAAACAACGTACAACTTTAGAGCCTACAAGTCCACTCAGTCCTACTTCTTGGTCAGCCAGTCGCTCATACAAGCAAGGTTGGTTACATTTGGAGATAATGCTGCCTGCTTCTTGTTTACAATGTCACCTGAAAGTGAGAACAGGCATTTGCATGGCACTGTTGTAGCTGGCATTGCAAATGATATTTACATGCCAGATGCACTAAAGATTCATATGTCCCTTCATGCTTCAACCACCATTTCCAGAGGACATGCTTCCATGCTGATGATGGGTTCTGCTTGATAATGATCCAAAGCAGTGTGGACTGACACATGTTCATTTTCATCATCTGAGTCAGATGCCACCAGCAGAAGAATGATTTTCTTTTTGGTGGTTTGGGTTCTGTAGTTCCGCATCAGAGTGTTGCTCTTTTAAGACTTCTAAAAGCATGCTCCATACCTCGTCCCTCTCAGATTTTGGACGGCACTTCAGACTCTTAAACCTTGGTAGGAGTGCTGTAGCTATTTTTAGAAATCTCACATCGATACCTTCTTTGCATTTTTTCAAATCTGCTATGAAAGTGTTCATAAAACGAACACGTGCTGTGTCATCATCCGAGACTGCTATAACATGAAATAAATGCAGAATGTGGGTAAAACAGAGCAGGAGACATACAATTCTCCCCCCAAGGAGTATAGTCACAAATTTAATTGACGCTTTTTTTTTAAATGAGAGGAATAGCTCAGTGATTTGAGCATTGGCCTGCTAAAGCCAGTGTTGTGAGTTCAGTCCTTGAAGGGACCATCTAGGGATCTGGGGCAAAATCAGTACTTGGTCCTGCTAGTGAAGGCAGGGAGCTGGACTCAATGACCTTTCAAGGTCCCTTCCAGTTCTATGAGATAAGATATCTCCTTATTATATTGTTATCAGCATGGAAGCACATCCTCTGGAATGATGGCTGAAGTATGAAGGGGCATACGAATGTTTAGCATATCTAGCACCTAAATACCTTGCAACACCAGCTACGAAAGTGCTATGCAAACGGCTATTCTCGCTTTCAGGTGACATTGTAAATAAGAAGCAGGTGCAGTATCTCCCATCAATCTAACCAAACTTGTTTGTCTTAGCGATTGGCAGAATAAGAAGTACGACTGAGTGAACTTGTAGTCTTTAAAGTTTTACACTGTTCAGGCAGGACTGAATTTCCGTTAGATAAAACTTAAAGAAGAGAATGACCTGGGGAGTCATTCCCATTTTTGTCCAGGCATCCCCAACCAACCTCACCGAGGCCAGCCAGAAGCAACCGGGAGAGAGCAGCAGAGGGTACAGTATGACTGGTAACCATCTTTGCCAACTTGCAAAGACAAGGAGCTGCTGCTGTGTAGCACTGCAGTACCGCGTCTGCCAGCAGAACCCAGGAGACGTATGGTGACGGTGAGCTGAGCGGGCTCCATGCTTGTTGTGGTATGTCGTCTGCACGGGTAACACAGGAAAAAAGGTGAGAAACAATTGTTTGCTGTTGCTTTCACAGGGGGGACTGATGACATGTACCCGGAACCACCTGCAACAATGTTTTTGCCCCATCAGGCATTGGGAGTTTAACCCAGAATTCCAGTGGGGGGCGGAGACTGCGGGAACTGTGGGATAGCTACCTACAGTGCAACGCTCGAAAGTCAATGCTAGCCTGATACTGTGGACGCACTCTGTCAACTTAATGCGCTTAGTGAGGACACACACAAATGACAGTATCAAACTGATTTCTAAAAAATTGACTTTTATTAAATTGAACTAATTTTGTAGTGTAGACATACTCCAAGTTAGATAAGCACCTGTCAGGGATGGTCTAGATCAGGGGTCGGCAGCCTTTCTGAAACGTTGTGCCGAGTCTTCATTTATTCACTCTGATTTAAGGTTTCACATGCCAGTGATATATTTTCATGTTTTTAGAAGGTCTCTTTCTATAAGTCTATAATATATAACTAAACTATTGTTGTATGTAAAGTAAATAAGGATTTTAAAATGTTTAAGAAGCTTCATTTAAAATTAAATTAAAATGCAGAGCCCCCCCAGAGCAGTGGGCAGGACCTGGGCAGTGTGAGTGCCACTGAAAATCAGCTTGTGTGCTGCCTTCGGCATGCGTGCCATAGGTTGCATACCACTGGTCTAGATAATACTTAGTCCTGCCTTGAGTGCAGGGGACTGGACTAGATAACCTCTCAAGATCCCTTGAGGGTTGCAAACTATAGCACAAAGCCAAACAGCCTTGCCCTGCCCCCTTCCCCAAGGCCCTGCCACCATTCACTCCATCCCCCCTCCCTCTGTCACTCACTCTTCCCCACCCTTACTCACTTTTACCAGGCTGGGGCAGAGGGGTGGGGTGCAGGACAGCGTGGGGGCTCTGGGAGGAAGTTTGGGTTTATGGTGTGGGCTCTGGGCTGGGGTAGGGTTGTAGGAGGCGGTGAGGAGCGCGGGCTCCGGCAAGGCAGCACTTACTTTGGGCAGCTCCCAAAAGTGACTGGCACATCCTTCTGGCAGCGGCTCCTAGGTGAGAGATCTCCATGCATTGGTCCTGCCCACAAGCACTGCCTCCACAGCTCCCATTGACTGCAGTTCCCAGCCAATGGGAGCTATGGAGTCAGCGCCCGGGGCGGGGACAGCGCGCAGAGACCCCCTGTCCCCTCAGGGGCCACAGGATGTGCCAGCTGCTTCCAGGAGCGGCACAGAGCCAGGGCAGACAGGGAGCCTGCCTTAGTCCCACTGCGCCACCAGACTTTTAGCACCTAAAATCTCTCAGTTTGGCTTCAGTAACCTCTGGGAGATAAAGCCTGATTCCAGGAGACTTCTGATGAAACTGAGAGAGTTGGCAATCCTAGGTCTCTTCCAGTCCTATGATTCTATGATTATTTCATCTTTCAATTCTAAGCTCTCCCACTGTGACCAGAAAGCTTTACTGTGGCATTTTAAGGAGATACTGCATTCCGGCGTGGTTGTGTTCGCCAGCTGATTTTTTCCCAACCACACACTGTTCTATAATCAGAATCCTTTCTTTGGGAAGCTCTTAGATGCTCTGCAGTCCATTTCTGCAACCCCACCTCCACTCTTCCAGTGGCTGAATCATGAACATTTGCACTTCTGTAAAGTGGGGGCGGCGGGGTAGGAAGAGAGCTAGCCATCACTTCCCGAGCACACTCATTCCCTCGAATAGCCAATTCCTTGTTCTTCTACTTACGGCAGTGTTAGCAATCAGCCTCTCAATAGGGCCATCTGGACAAGACATCAGCACTACCACGGGAAATTGTTCTCAGCCTCTGGGTTACTGTGAAATCATAACAGTGCAGTTTTTCCAACCACCTCGCAAGTTGCCCCTCAGGATTTCTGACTCTAAAAGCCATTTCAGTGATGTGTGGTCGGTTGTGACCACAGACTTTCTCCCATACAGCTAGTGGTGAAAATGTTCTATAGATTTAATCACTGTAGGAGTTACTTTTGGGTTGTGCAATAATCTCCCTAGAGAGAAATTAGACTTTTGCTGGAATAAGCTCTTATGTTCTTGTGTCAATGCTCCCTCCAGTGCGTAAGCATCAGCACCGTGTCCAATATGAACAGGGTTTTGAAACAGGTCAGCTGAGACAGGAGCAGTCACAAGGGCCTTTTTCAACTCTGAAAATGCTACATCACACCGTGCTCACCACTGAAATAGTTTCCCTTTGTCACCCCACCTATGCAGAGGTTTTGCAATACTGAGAAATGCACAAACGAACCTTCTGTAACAGGAGCAGAACCCTATAAAACTCTGCCCGTCTGTGAGAGTCTGGGGAGTCCACCAGCTCCGTGCAGCCTTGATTTCTGTTTGGTCATGGACATTTCCCCCCTCGCTAATTGTGTCCCCAGCAGATTATCTCTTTTTGAAACAAGGCACATCTTTCTGGGTTGAGGTTCAGACTGGAAGCCTTAACTGGAATACAGACCACTTGGAAATGTATCGATTTCAGTCACATTTTTTTTAGCATGCACCAGAATATGATCTAGGTATAACAAACAGGCTGAGAGGGTCACACTTTGTAATACCTGCTCCATTAGCCTCCCAAAGGCGGCCAGTGCATTACACCAGTGGTCCTCAACCTTTCCAGGAGTCCCCCTTTCAGGAGTCGGATTTGTCTTGTGGACCCCCAAGTTACACCTCACTTAAGAGCTACTTGCTTACAAAATCAGACATAAGAATACAAAAGTATCACAGCACCCTATTACTGTCAAATTGCTACTTTCCCATTTTTAACCACATAATTATAAAATAAATGACCTGGAATATAAATATTGTACTTACATTTCAGAGTATGGATTTTAGAGCAGTATAAACAAGTCATTGTCTGTATGAAATTATAGTTTGTGCTGACTTTGCTAGTGCTTTTTAGGCAGCTTGTTGTAAAACTAGGTAAATATCTAGATGAGTTGATGTACCCCCAGAAGACCTCTGTGGACCCTCAGGGGTACATGAACCCCTGCTTGAGAACCACTGCCTTACACGAGCTGAAAGCCATCGCTTTAAATTGCTACAGGCCTTGTCTTACTGTGAAAGCAGTTTTATCCCTGTCATTTGGATCCAATACCAGTTTTCAATACCTACTTTTAAGTGCCAATTTGGAATGCAGATTGAACCTGCTACAGCACCCAGAATATCACCTATTTGTGGTAATGAAAACAAATCTTTTAAAGTGACTTCATTTAGTTTTCTACAGTCCACACAGAGTTTGGTGCTGCCATATTTTTTCTTGTCCAGAACGATGAGTGAGGCTGAAGGCTCAGTTTTGCCTTCCTTTACTGCTCTGTCAAGCCTCTTCCCTCTTTGCCCCTGGTGAATGGTGAGCTGGCAGCTGTTTAAAGGTGTTTCCCTTAGAGTCAATATTATGCTGGACCAGCGCAGTACAACCTACACCTTAGCTGCATCAGGAGAACAACTCCTGAATCCTAAGCAGAATGTGTCTCGGACCTTCTTCCACTGGGCTGGAACAAGTCTGAGAAATTCTGGGAGCTCATCTTCACCCCTTTCTTCTTTATAGTTTTCTTGTTTACCAGGATTTGGATCCACCGGTTCGCATTTTGCAACTGTGGTTCCTTTTTATACTATTTGCTGTTCATCAGAAACATTCAGTGAATGAACAGGACCCCATTCCTGCTGCATATCTACAAGAAACCTAGCAACTAAATTTTCTCCAAGGCCCTGGGTCTCAAAGCTTCTGAAAAACACCTCCCCTCTTTCTGCTTTTTGCTCTTGCTGCAAAGCTACTACAGCATGGAGCTGTTGTTATGCTTTCTGCCCTTAGAGGTAGGATAACTTGCTTACTGCAAACCAATTGCCTACAAATCATTTGGTTTTTCCTGGGCCACATCTTTAAAGGGAATTTCCACAGATTGAATTTGTAAAACACCCTTCCTGGAATGGATTACACAGTCATTAGCGATAATGAAAGCCAAACTCACAATTAGCTCATCCATGATCTTGGCCATCCAGACTCTTGCTCAAATTCCAGAGGGTCAATTTTCAAAGCCAGTGTAACCTTGCCTTTGTGGGTCACAACTAAGAATACATATTTCTCAGCAGTTTATCCTGAATTTGGGCAGACACACTCCAAACTAGTGGTTATTCTCCCATAAGATATACCAAGCCAGCAACAAAAGTAAACTTCTGATTCACCACACTGGTTAACAAGAAGTCAGGTAAGCAGTTTCCTTAGATATTCCAGTTCTTGTATCACCACCAAAAACACTGGATTTAAAGATGAGTGGTTCCTTAGAATCAGTTTCATCAAACAAAAGATTCTTCTGATCCCAAAGGACCAGCCACACACCCAAGTCAATATATAACTCAGATCTTAACCAAAACCACACTGTTGCCAATCCTTTACGATCAAAAATCTAAAAGTTTATTGAAAGAAAGAAAGGAAGAAAGAAAGAAAGAAAGAAAAAGAAGAGAGTTAAAACTGGTTAAAAATTAAATACATACAATAATGGCAAAGTTCTTGGTTCAGGCTTGTAGCAGTAATGGAATAAACTGCTGGCTTAAGTCAAGTCTCTGGTTGCTTCCAATCATTGCAAGGACCTCAGTCCATTGGTGCGAATGCTCCCATTAGTATAAGTCCAGAGGCTGGAACAGGATAGAGGCAGGAGCAGAAGACTGTGGAGGTGTTTCCAGTGCCTTTTATAGCCCTGGTCTACACTACGAGTTTAGGTCGAATTTAGCAGCGTTAGATCGATTTAACACTGCACCCGTCCACACAACGAAGCCATTTCTGTCAACGTAAAAGATTCTTAACATCGATTTCTGCACTCCTCCCCGACAAGGGGATTAGCACTGAAACCGACCCTGCTGGGTCGAATTTGGGGTAGTGTGGACACAATTAGATGGTATTGGCCTCCGGGAGCTATCCCAGAGTGCTCCATTGTGACCGCTCTGGACAGAACTCTCAACTCAGATGCACTGGCCAGGTAGACAGGAAAAGCCCTGCGAACTTTTGAATTTCATTTTCTGTTTGACCACCGTGGCAAGCTGATCAGCACCGGTGACCATGTAGAGCTCATCAGTACAGGTGACCATGGAGTCCCAAAATCACAAAAGAGCTCCAGCATGGACTGAAACAGGAGATACTGGATCTGACTGCTGTATGGGGAGACGAATCTGTGCTATCAGAACTCCGTTCTAAAAAATGAAATGCCAAAATATTTGGAAAAATCTCCAAGGGCATGAAGGACAGAGGCTCTAACAGGGACCTGCAGCACTGCTGCGTGAAACGTAAGGAGCTGAGGCAAGCCTACCAGGGAACCAGAGAGGCAAACAGCCGCCCTGGGTCAGAGTCCCAGACATGTCGCTTCTATGATGAGCTGCATGCTGTTCTAGAGGGTGCCCCTACAACTACCCCATCCCTGTGCGTGGACTCCGTCAATGGATTCTCACGCAACATGGATGGGGATTTTGGGAACGAGGAAGATAATGATGAGAAGGAGGTTGAAGACAGCGCACAGCAAGCAAGTGGAGAAACCATTTCCCCCAACAGCCAGGAACTGTTTTTCACCCTGGATTTAGTACCCTCCCAACCCACTCAAGGCAGGCTCCCGCACCTAGAGGGCAGAGAAGGGACCTTTGGTGAGTGTACCTTTGTAAATATAATACATGGTTTAAAAGCAAGCGTGTTTAATGATTAATTTTCCCTGAAGACTTGGGATGCATTCGCAGCCAGTACAGGTACCGGAAAAGTCTGTTAACGTGTATGAGGATGGAGCGTAAATCCTCCAGGGACATCTCAATGAAGCTCTCCTGAATGTACTCCCAAAGCCTTTGCAAAAGGTTTCTGGGGAGGGCAGCTTTATTCTGTCCTCCATTATCACGCCAGGCCAGTAGCACGTAGTCTGGAATCATTGCATAACAAAGCATGACAGCATATGGTCCCAGTGCTTGCTGGCATTCAAGCAACATCCATTCTTTATCTCTCTGTGTTATCCTCAGGAGAGTGATATTGTTCATGGTCACCCAGTTGAAATAGGGGAATTTTATTAAGGGGACAATCAGAGGTGACCGTTCCTGCTGGGCTGTTTGCCTGTGGCTGAACAGAAATCATCCCCGCTGTGAGCCGTGCGGTGGGGGGAGGGGTGAAGCGATCATCCCAGAGAATTGGGTGGGGGGTTAGTTGGGTTTGTGCTGCACGTTAACCTGAAAACCACAGCCCCTCCTTTTAAATGGTCAACCCAACGGGTGCTTGGTATGGGACATGAAGGCGCTGCTGTTTGAAACCATCCCCACATGTTATGAAGATTAAAGAAGCCAAAAGATTGTGGCTTACCATGTCTGCCTGCAAGCCAAATTCTGTTCCCCACCAGCCCTGCATGTGTGATCTCTCATACCAAACCGGCAGGCTCTCAATATAAGAGGCAAAATGCGACGTTGTAAAGAAAGCGCACGTGCTATGTAATGTTAACAGCTTGGTTCACCATGAGTCTACCCATTGTTTTCTAAAATCTGTCTCTTTAATACTACTCTCCCTTTTTTTCCTCCTGCAGCTGCAAATGTTTCAATGCTCCCCGTATCATCTCCATCCCAGAGGCTAGCAAAGATTAGAAGGCAAAAAAAACGCACTCGCGATGAAATATTATCTGAGCTCATGCAGTCCTCCCGCACTGAAAGAGCCAAGTAGAATGCCTGGAGGCAGACCGTGTCAGAGTGCAGGAAAGCATAAAATGAACGTGAGGACAGGTGGTGGGAGCAAGAAGAGAGATGGCGGGATCAAGATGATCGGTGGCATCAGCGTGATGAGAGGAAACAGGAAGCAATGCTTCGGCTACTGGAAGATCAAACTGATGTTCTCCAGCATATTTTTGAGGTGCAGGAAAGGCAGCAGGAGCACAGACCGCTGCTGCAGCCCCTGTGTGAGCACCACCCTCCCCCCCAGGTTCCATAGCCTCCTCACCCAGACACTCAAAAACGCAGTGGCAGAGCCTCCGGCCACCCAACCACTCCACCCCAGAGGACTACTGCCCAGCAAAGAAAGTGCATCAATAAGTTTGAAGTGCAGTTGGCTTTGTCTTCCCTCCTCCCTCTCCACCACACCCCCAGCTGCTCCCCTCCCTCACACCTCCTGGTCTAAACCTTGCGTATCCCCATGTTGTGAAATTAATAACAGAATGATGATTTGAAACAGCAAATGACTTATTGCCTCTGCAAGTGGTGATCAAAAGGGGGAGCGGAGGGGTGTTGCGCTCTCAGGGGAGTAGAAGTGAACCAAGGGGTGGGTTTTTCATCAGGAAAAAACAACAGAACTGTCAAACATGGCCTCGGCCAGTGTAAACTGGTTTTCCAAGCTCTCTATGCGTATCGCACCTTGCATGCGCTCTCTAACCATCCGGTGTCTGGCTGCGCATAATCAGCGCCAAGATATTGCCTCAACCTCTCCAGCCCACCATAAAACGTCTCCCCTTTACTCCTCAAAGAAATACTTGGTGGAGCACAACAGCAAGCAGCAATACCGATGGAAATATTTGTTTTGCTGAGGGCCTAAACCGAGTCAGTAAACTGCAATCCAAGCCGTGCTTTTAACTCCAAAAGACCATCTAATCTAAACTTATCTATACTACCGCATTCTGCACTTGCTCAAGCCATTGCGAAACATCGAACTACTGTCCACGGCTGCCTGTGTACGGCTTCATGACCCATGCTTGGAGTAGGCTGTCCCAAAGGACAAACTACAGGCAATTTCACATCACCATGGTTAGGCCTGGTCTACACTTACCCTTTATGATCGAATTTAAACGCGTAAATCGATTTATAAACCTGTAACCCGTCCACGACTACAATGCCTTTATATCGATATAAAGGCTCTTTAAAAATCGATTTCTGTACTCCTCACCGACGAAGGAGTACGCTAAAATCGATATAAACATAATTGGATTAGGCGTTGTTGCCGCATGACGTTATTGCCCCAGGCCGTATCCCACGTGCACCATCGACCACTCTGGACAGCAATTGAACTCCGATCAGTGCCAGGCAAACAGGAAAACCGCGACATTTTGAATTACATTTCCTTTTCCCAGCATGGAGCTCTGATACAACGGGTGGTGATGCAGTCCATCACAAAAGAAGCTCCAGCAGGACTGTAACAGAGATACTGGATCTGATCACTGTATGGATGACAATCTGTTCTACAAAGCCGTTACAGAGCAAAATGCCAAAAGCCGTTTTAAAAAAAAAATCTCCAGCAACCAGTGCGCGTGACAATGTAACGGAAGCCAGAGACTCAAATGGACGCTCATGAGCAGGATGGAGGGAGGGGGTAGTGAGGGACTCGAGCCTATCCCACAGTCCACAGCAAGTCTCTCGAAAAGTATTGCATCTCTGGCTGGCTCCCCAACGGGACTGAGGGCAAACATCATTGTCCGGCGTGGTTCAATGGAATAGCTCCTCAATTTACTCCCCCACAGAAAGAAAAGGATAAATCGTTCTTGGCTTCTTCATGTACCCTATGTCTACTGAATGCTGCAGGTAGAATCGCGATGCTCGCAGGCAGTGAAAGCGGTCCGGCTCTTGCTCCCCCCTGTGGCATGTGCCAATAAGACTGATATCCGTCTAATCAACCATCAGCCATGAGTGTTCCTGCCTGGCTCAAGGTGAGGCTGGCGCGGGGTCCTGAGTAAAAATAGGAAGACTCCCATTCATCCTAGTAATGGTAAAGAGCAGCTGGTAACCGCTTCATCATAGAACTGGGGGTAGCTTTCATTCAGCTCCCTCCCTTCCTGTGTAAAGAAAAGATTCTGTATGCTGAAGATCTATAGCAGGGAGGCTGGGCTCCTCTCCCCCGCACCGCTTATTCCTGCCTGAACAGGACGTCATAGAGCGGGATCTGGGCTCGCTCCATCTCCGCTCCCCTGCAAACCGTTTAATTTTCTGCCTGAAACATGTCATAGCTCCGGAGCGGCTTCCCCCTCATTTATGTCACTAAAAACTCAGTGTTTCTTTCCTCCTGGCATTCTTATAACTCATGACACAAAATGGGGGGACAACTGACGCACGGTAGCCCAGGAAGGTTGGGGGAGGAGGGAAGACAACGGGTGGGGTGTTACAGGGGCACCCCGGAATACTGACACGGGCAGCGTCTCTGATACCTGGTCCCTAAACACTTGTCTCGTTATTCTAGGCAGGACTGACTCTAATTCTTAGAACCATAAAAGAGGATTGACCTGGGGGAGTCATTCCCCAGTTTTTGATTCTGCACCGCTGGCCGATCTCAGCCAGGGGCACTACATGATGAGCCGTAAGACAGTACGAGGAGGAGAGATAACGCATCATTCATACCATTTTACTCGGGCAGTAGATGGTATCAGAACGACCGATAACCATCTCTGCTGATCATGCAAAAGCAAATGAATGTGCGTGTAGCGCTGGAGTAACGCCTCTGTCCTGCCGCATTCAGTAACACATACGTGAACATCGTAAAAAAAAAAAAAACTGAACGGGCTCCATGGTTGCGTGCTATGGTTAATGTCCAGGCGCAATCCAGGACATAAAGGCGCGAAGGAATGTTTGCTGTTGTTCCCCCCTCCCCCCATTTTCCTGGAAAGGAAGACTGACGACATTACCCCAAAACCACCGCGACATGATGATTCAACCCAGCATCCAAGGGCGGGGGAGACGCGGGAACTAGAGACTATGGAAT
This sequence comes from Chelonoidis abingdonii, assembly GCF_003597395.2. Classification (NCBI taxonomy): domain Eukaryota; kingdom Metazoa; phylum Chordata; order Testudines; family Testudinidae; genus Chelonoidis; species Chelonoidis abingdonii. The sequence continues at coordinate 22,290,613 of NC_133791.1, forward strand.
GGCATCCCACATGCAATGCTCTAGAATCCGACCTAGCCTCAGACCATGGACGCACACTCGCCGAATTACTGTGCCTAGGTGTGGCCGCTGAATTCAATTTAATAACATATCTGTTTTGAATAAAAACCGGTTAATTAATTTCGAATTATCCGATGAAACGTACCTACATTATTTTCTGGTTCTAGAAGTAAGTCCCTTCTCCAGCTGTTCAAACAGACCAGAGTCCTGAAGATATCAAGATCATTAATTACCTTCCCGCATCCACTTGTCCCCACGTTGATGTTGATGAACTCCTTGTAATCCACACAGTCTGCAAGCACACCATGAAAGATCCTTTGAGGTTTATGTACCGGCTGCCTTGCGTCCGGTCACAAGAATAGGGATATGGGTTCCCGTTTATCCGCCTCACTAGAGTTAGGGAATGCCATTGCAGCAAAGCCATCCACTCTGAACGCTCACATTTCCCCAGATCAACTACCCTTGATAGCAGCAACTCAGTGATTCGCGTTGGAGCTACTTGGATCACGCAGCCCTCACAGAATTTACCCCCCGTGCAAACTGAATCCCGACTGACCGGCTAGCTTCGTGTTGCAAGCTCCAGAGGGCTATATATCACCCGCTTGTGAACTGGCGGCGGGCTGCTCTCCATCCTTGGAGTTCTTCTGCTTAGTGCTGAAGAACAGGGGAAGTAAGTCAAAAAGTTCCATGAAAGTCTCTTAATGCCAGATGAAAGTTTTGCAGCCCAGTTAATCATCCAACTCTTCCAGCCAGACACACTCTATGCCGTTCCAACAGATGCTGTGCTATGTTTCCCAGGCCCAAACCGAACCGGTTCCACGCATAGCCTGCCCCATTGCCACCAGCATGGCCAAATTTCCGCGGCCCGTGCTTGGAGAGACTCTGTACCATGTCTCATCACTCTCGTCATACGCTGCTGTCGCCTCCTCGCTGCGTTTGCCAGTTCTGGCTGCATATATCGTAGGATATGTGCGTGTTTTTTACCAGTGCTAATAACGCTTGTGTGATCTGAGGGTCCTCCCTGCTTGCCGTGGGTATGGCATCTGTGTGGAAAAAGATGCAATGATTCTCAGCTTTGCTCTCACTGAGCGGAGGGGCATGACGACATGGCATACACGGCTGGCTTACCTGTACTGCTTCCCTCAGTCTCTGCTGCCATTGAATTCTGGTTGTGCCCAATGCGACGGGGCAAAAACATTGTTGCGGGTGGTTCTGGGTACATGTCATCAGCCCCCCCCCCACCTACGCCCATGGTGAAAGCAGACACAAATCATTTAGCCTTTTTTCCGTGGTATCCTGTGCAGACAAACGTATCACGGCAGGCATGGAGCGCTCCCAGCTTCAGTCACCATATGTCTCCTGGGTGCTGCTAGCAGATGCAGTACTGGCAGTGCTACACAGCAGCATCCCTTGCTTGGCCTTGCCGATGGCAGACGGTACAATATGACTGCTGTCATCGTCTTCATGCCCATGGGTGCGCTGCGCCCGACCTCAGTTTGGTTGGTCAGGGGTGCCTGGGCAGACATGGTGGCGCCTGACGGCCTCGTGAGGTTGGTCGGGGGCACCTGGCAGACATGGGTGCGCCTGACAGGCTCAGTAGTCGGTCGGGGCGCCTGGACAAAAATGGAATGACTCCAAGGTCATTCTCTTCTTTAGTTTCGTCTCATGGAGATTCGTCCTGCCTGAATATCACGTGAGCTGGAGGCTTCTGCCTCAGGTTGCCTCTCCAGTCGCAGCACCATGCGGACGCACTACCCAGCCTACCCTTGCTCCACATGGCTCATGAAGCCTGGACAGTAGTAAGGGAGCAGTTCAACTATAGTGAGCATGGTTTTTTGTAAGCTTTCTTGAATTTCCAGGGGCAGACTGAATCTCCAGTAGAACAAAATTTAAAGAAGGAAATGACAGGAGTCATTCCCATTTTTGTCCAAGCGCCCCGACGACCTCACTGAGGCCAGCCAGGAGCACCCATGTCTGCCCAGGCACCCCGAGCCAACCCTACCGAGGCCAGCCAGAAGGAACCAGGAGACAGCAGCAGACTGTACAATACGGCTGCTAACTGTCTTCGCTACTGCAAAGACAAGGAGCTGCTGCTGTGTAGCAATGCAGTACCGCATCTGTCAGCAGAACCAGGAGACGTACAGTGACAGTGAGCTGAGCGGCTCCATGCTTGCCGTGTATTCATGCGACGGGTAACTCAGGAAAAGGTGAAGAAATAATTTTTTGCCATTTGCTTTATGGGGGGCGGGTGGGGAGGCTGATGACATGTACCCAGAACCACCCGTGACAATGTTTTTGCCCCATCAGGCACTGGGAGCTCAACCCAGAATTCCAATGGGGGGTGGAGACTGCGGGAACTTTGGGATAGCTACCCACAGTGCAAAGCTCCAAAAGCCAACACTAGCCTCAGTACTCCGGAAGCACTCCACCGACTTAATGGTCTTAATGGTCTTAAGTGGGGACACACAGAATCGACTCTATCAAATCAATTTCTAAAAAATGGACATATTAAATCAACCTAATTTCATAGTGTAGACATACCCATAGCTTCTGCCATGTGAAGAGAAACCCATAGTTTCAAACAAAACTAGTGGAAGATCACAGGTGACAAGGCGGGGTTTGGAGTCACATGGGCAAGTCATATGTCCATGCATAATTTCACCTAATCATAGGAGAAGTCATTACCTATAACCCAAACAGCACATCCTTCACAGGAAAGTCCATTCAGTGTAGGTGGGTGTCTTTCACTGTGAGTTAAATGTTCCTTGATGAGCCACTTAATTTGAATAGCCCCTCTAAGATGTGCTGGCTAATACCTTGTGGGTGTTTGAAAATCCAACATCTGAAATCCAGGTATATTCATCCAATACTCATAACTTCAAATATAAAAATTATACATGCATACCAATAGGAGAATCATATTCAGCAAATCATAACTTTTCATACATACCTTACTTGACAACCTTTGTACAAGATTTGTTGCAAATATATAACAGTGGTTGCAACAATGATCTATATGGTCGTATTTTAATCAGACATAGATTGCCTACAAATCATTTGTTTCTTCTGGGCCACATCTTTAAGGGGGATTTCCACAGACTGAATTTGTAAGCCACCTTTCCTAGCATTGATTACATGCTTATCAGCCATAATTAAATCCAAACTCACAATTAGCTCCTCCATGGACTGGGCCATCCAGACTCTTGATCAAATTCTAGAGGGTCAATTTTCAAAGCCAGTTTTCCCCATTTTTGGATAGGTGCTTGTTCCCCAGTCATTGTCCAATTAGGTGGTTCAGTTTTGGATTCCCTATTCCTTTACGTTAGTCTTGTCTGGTCTAGTAATGGTTGTGTTTGAGCCAGTGTCTGCTGATCCTGTGCATTTTGCAACTCCTATTACACATTCAAAAGCCAAGCTCCCATTATTGTTGTTTATCTGCCAAGAACTAAACCAGAACTGATTCTTGTACCTCCAAGCTTTGCCCCTTCAGGTTGGTATCCCTGTTTCCTACATTGGGTGAGGGACTTTCACTAGATACCTGTGGGGCTCTGTCTTGACTTGCCTTAAAATTTATAGCAAACCTTCTTTTCTCACCGTTTTTTCCATATTACCAGCATTTGAGTGAATTGCGTCCCTTAACTTTTGCATTATCACCAACTCCCCTTGTTTTATAAAATCAATGTAACAATTTTTCCAATTGTTCAACTTCCAGCCATTGGCTGTCGTTATACTTTCGTCTGCTAGGTTGAAGAGCTCCTTATTATCAAATGTCGATTCCCATATAGGTACTTGTAGACTGAGATCAAGTCACCCCGTGACATTGCACCCCCATATTATTCATAGTTGTATTATTATGATATAATTATGATGCATTTTGTACAAGATATGTCTTGTCAGGTGTCTATGGAAAAGTTATGATTTGCTGAATATGATTATGTTATTTGTGTGCAAGTATCATTTTTGTATCTGAAGTGATGAATAATAGAATCATAGAAGATAAGGGTTGGAAGAGACCTTGGGAGGTCATCTAGTCCAACCCCTGCTCAAAGCAGGACCAATTAGGCTTGAATAAAGACTGGGAGTGGAAGGGTCATTATACAAAGTAAAAACTGTTTCCTGATGCTATTTCCCCCCCTACTGTTACTCACACCTTCTTGTCAACTGTTAGAAATGGACCATTCTGATTATCACTACAAAAGTTTTTTTCTCCTGCTGATAATAGCTCACCTTGATTAATTACTCTTGTTACAGTTGGTATGGCAACACCCATTTTTTCATGTTCTCTGTGTATATATATCTTCCTACTGTATTTTACACTGCATGCATCTGATGAAGTGAGCTGTAGCCCATGAGAGCTTATGCTCAAATAAATTTGTTAGTCTCTAAGGTGCCACAAGTACTGCTCATTCGTTTTGCTTTGATCGGTTTGCTTTCACTTATAATCACTTAAAAGCTATCTTTTGTAGTTAATAAACTTGATTTTTGCTTTATCTAAACCAGTATGCCCTTAAGTGAAGTGTCTGGGAAAAATCTCAGCTTGGTTAACACAAATTTGTTGCATATTCCTCTCCACATTGAGGGAGAGGCGAACTGGGTAATAAATTCATACTGCTTGGCGTTTCGATCAGGGCAGGAAGGTACAGCTCTGGGGTCCTAGGCTGGGGAACTGGGGGTCATTTTGGCTGTGGCCTCTGTATTGTTGGTATATGCAGTAGTTGGTCAGCCTGCATGCAACTGCAGCTGGGTGTCAGGGCTGCCCAGGGGTGGGGCAAGCTGGGCAATTTGTCCCAGGCCCCACAGGGGCCCCCACGAGAGTTTTTCGGCGCCCCTGGAGAGGGGTCCTTCACTCACTCTGGGGGCCCTGGAAAATTCCCACGGGGCCCGGGCCCCCGGAGCTTCTTCTGCTTCGGGTCTTCAGTGGTGGGGGATCCTTCTGCTCTGGGTCCCGCTTCAGCGGCAATTCAGCGGCGGGGGGCCCCCGCCATGGGTCTTCGAGGCACTTTGGCAGCAGGTCCCGGAGCAGAAGGACCCCTGCCGCCGAATTACCGCCATAGCGGGGCCCCCCACCGCCGAAGACCCCAGGCCCCCTGAATCCTCTGGGCAGCCCTGCTGGGTGTGTCTCTTTCTGTGCAAATGCTGGTGGGAGTGTAGGACTGGGAGCGCTCTACATCTTGTGACAGCAACACAATGTAAAAGGAAACCCAGGCTGGTGGGTCAGAGGACTCAGTGGTACTCCAGTTCCAGGCGGCATCCCAAGGGGAACCCATAACACACCCCTTTACAGTCTCTTTGATAATCTAAATAGATTGAGTTCCTTGAGTCAATCATTATAAGGCATTTTTTCCGATGTTTAATTTGTAATGAAAGAGGTGTTGGGGCTCCAGCAACGAGGTGCCGGGGCTCAAGCAATCTTTTTACTTTCATAACTGATGTGTCAAGCCTAGAGGTGCTGGGGCTATGAATTGCCAAGCCTAAAGGTGCCGTGGCACAGCTCTAGCAAGCCCTGGCACAAATTAAGCACTGATTTTTTCCAATCCTTTAATCATTCTCTTGGCTACTCTCTGACTCCTCTCCATTTTTTTTGTACCCTTCTTGAATTGTGGATGCCAGAATTGGACAGAAACTCCAGTAGTGGTCACATCAGCGGTGCCAAATACAGAGGCAATATAACCGCCCAATGTCTACACGATCTCTTGCTTATACATCCAAAGGTCACATTAGCCTTTGTAGGGTCATGGGTTCCAGCTTTTTTTTTTTTAAATGAAGGCTGAGATTCTCACCTAATCCCATGACTCCAGGAACTGGGGCTTTTAAGAGAAACACCAAGTACTGCAAGAGTTATGATAACATTGTGCTCGCTGGCAACACTGCACACAGACCTACATTCTCAAAAGTGTCTGCTAATTTTCAGTGCTTCCATTTTTAGGTTCCCATTTACTGATACCTGCAACCTGATTTTCAAAGGCATCTTGTGCACCCATTGAAAGATGCCATTAGATGTACAAAGCCTTATTACATTGGCGCTTTTCATCTTCTAAGCACTTTGTGAATAACTAATAGTAATTAATCCTAATTAACTCATTAACAGCAAATGGTCCTCTATTTGCGGGTGGGGTGGGTGAAGAGATAATTAACATATTGTCACTTTTTATCAGAGGAAATTTTCTAATCACCCACCCCCCTAGCTTCAAACCAGCAGCTCCATCCATCACAGTGGTTCCAGCACACAAGTTTAACAATGACACTGCCACCCCTGCACATTTCAAAGGGACTTTGCACATTCCAGGGCTTAAATTGATTTTTGTGCAACTGCATGTGTATGGACATGCGCGTGCACACACATCAAGCTTCTTGCACACACACATTTTCAAATGTGGGAGATGGACTGGAAGAAAACTTTGTAAGTGGCTTTATTTGCAAGTTTCTTGCAGCCACAAATCCACTAATAGCCAAAGCCCTCAGATAAGCTCTCCCTGCTATAATGTACATCATTCTGGGATGTATTAGCAGGAGTGTTGTAAGCGAGACATAAGAAGTAATCCTTCCGCTCTACTCTGCGCTGATTAGGCCTCAGCTGGAGTATTGTGTCCAGTTCTGGGTGCCACAATTTAGGAAAGATGCGCACAAACTGGAGAAAGTCCAGAGAAGAGCAACAAAAATGATTAAAGGTCTAGAAACCATGACCTGTGAGGGAAGATTGAAAAAAAAATTGGGTTTGTTTAGTCTGGAGAAGAGAAGACTGAGGGGGGACATGAGAGCAGTTTTCAAGTACATAAAAAGGTTGTTAAAAGGAGAAGGAAGAAAAATTGTTCTAGTTAACCTCTGAGGACAGGACAAGAAGCAATGGGCTTAAACTGCAGCAAGGTCGGTTGAGGTTGGCAATTAGGAAAAACTTCCTACCTGTCAGGGTGGTTAAGCACTGGAATAAATTGCCTAGGGAGGTTGTGGAATCTCCATCATTGGGGATTTTTAAGAGCAGGTTGGACAAACGCCTGTCAGGGATGGTGTAGATAATACTTAGGGTATGGCTACACTTGGAATTTCAAAGCGCTGCCGCGGCAGCGCTTTGAAGTGTGAGTGTGGTCGGAGCAGCAGCGCTGGGAGAGAGCTCTCCCAGCGCTGCAAGTAAACCACATCCTTTACGGGTGTAGCATGCAGCGCTGTGAGCCGTGCTCCCAGCGCTGCCGCCCTGATTACACTGACGCTTTACAGCGCTGTATCTTGCAGCGCTCAGGGGGGGGTGTTTTTTCACACCCCTGAGCGCGAAAGTTGCAGTGCTGTAAAGTGTGAGTGTAGCCAAGCCCTTAGTCCTGCCTGGAGTGCAGGGGACAGGACTAGATAACCTCTCGACGTCCCTTCCAGGCCTATGAGTCTATGATACTAGGATAAAGCCTTGCACATTTCTCGCTCCCTTTATTTTTCATTTCCTCTTGTGTGACATCAGGGCAGATTTTGTTCTGAGTTAAGCTGGTGTAAATCCACAGTAACTCCTTTAATGCAGATGGAGTGACTCAGGATTTACACTTGCACAAATCAGACCCACTAATTTGTCTGAAGAGGGAAGGGGAGGAACAGTGACCAGCCCATCAGATGGTAACAACTTTTAGTCTCCTCCATGCCCATTGTTTTCACTTCTGCCACCCACTCACTTTGGCTGGCTCTTTCCCCAGCTGCTGTCAAGGGAAGGGTTACGTGGAATTGAAGGCCAGAAGTCACCACCAGATCATCTAGTTTGACGTGTATATCACAGGCCAGGAATTAACACTCAGCCACCCCCACAACATGCTCAGCAACCTGAACTAAACCGAAGTATCACAGCCCTCAAGAGACTCGACTATTGTGTGCCACAGGCACAGAACAGGAGGGACTAAAGTGCACCAATGTGCAAGGCCCTGCAATGGACAGAAATTGGTTTACAAATCAAGGAAAAAAGAGACAAAATGTGACAGAAATAGATAGTTCTACCACAAACCTCAGTGACTTTACCTACACTAGCGACATTTCACAACCATTTTTCCCCGTTGGTACCACTGGCTCAGCTGTGTCCGGGTTAGCAGTTCTGGGGGCTATAATGCATGACCCATCCAGGTGGATTATGTCCCTGTTTCCAGCACTGCTGACACCAGCGGCACTGAATCAGGGCAGCAATGGTTGAATATATTTTGTGCCAAGTATCAGAGGGGTAGCCGTGTTAGTCTGGATCTGTAAAAGCAGCAGAGAATCCTGTGGCACCTTATAGACTAACAGACGTTTTGGAGCGTGAGCTTTCGTGGGTGAATACCCACTTAGACGAAGTGGGTATTCACCCACGAAAGCTCACGCTCCAAAACGTCTGTTAGTCTATAAGGTGCCACAGGATTCTCTGCTGCTTATCTTTTGTGCATTTCGTTGCTATTGGGAGAGAGCCCTAGAGAGGGACACAAGAAGAACCAGCGTGATGCAGGAATTACTGGGTAAAATGCTACGGACAGCCTCGATGATCCCAGGCCATCGAGGAGAGTTATATGCCCCCCGGTATCACAGCACGGGAGCAGCTCAGTATCTTGAATGTGTCACAGAGCTCCCTTGTGTGGCAGGGAAGAGCTAGCGTCCCTATGCAGACAGATGGAGAACTGAGAGTGAGAGACTTCCCCAAAGGCACACGGGAAACCTGTGACAGAGGAGGGAAATGAACCAGTATTGTACTACTGCCCTAACTGCTTGACCATCCTTTTCACCCCTTTTACTCTTAAAATAGGCACTTCTGGTCTCAAAATCCATGCAGAGGACTTCCTTCCCGACCTCAGACCTGTCAAATTACAGTGCACTGATGTCTTTGTTCCCTGTTTGCTTGTCTCTGCCCTGGAAATGGGAACTGGGTGCAAAGCTGTTTTCTCCATACTCCTATCTCAGTTAAACAGGTGCAGCTGCAGGGACGATTCCTAGACCTGGGAGCTTCAGCTGACGGGGCTCTGTTCAAAACAAGTTTGGCCCCAGAAGCTCCCAAGTGCTTCTGAGTGTGGGGAGCACAATATCTCAGCGTCTCGTCTGGTCTATTTTCTGCATTCCACTGGACAGGAGGCAAGTTGGCTGGGAAGTGCCCGTGCAAACAGCTGCACATACTGTAGAGCAGTGGTTCTCAACCCGGGGTACACAGAGGTCTTCCAGGGGGACATCAACTCATCCAGATATTTGCCTAGTTTTACAACAGGCTACAGAAAAGCACTAGCAAAGTCAGCACAAACTAAAATCTCATGGCACTGCTGTAGCCGGCATCGCAAGATATTTATGTGCTAGATGCGCTAAAGATTCATATGTCCCTTCATGCTTCAATCATCATTCCAGAGAACATGTGTGTCCATGCTGATGATGGGTTCTGCTTGATAATGATCCAAAGCAGTGTGGACCAATGCATGTTCATTTTCATTGTCTGAGTCAGATGCCACAAGCAGAAGGTTGATTTTCTGTTTTGGTGATTCAGTTTCTGCAGTTTCCGCTTCAGAGTATTACTCTTTTAGGACTTCTGAAAACATGTTCCACACCTCATTCCTCTCAGCTTTTGGAAGGCACTTCAGATTCTTAAACCTTGGGTCAAGTGTTGTAGGTATCTTTAGAAACGTCATATCAGTACCTTTTTTGCATTTTGTCAAATCTGCAGTGAAAGTGTTCTTAAAATGAACATGTGCTGGTCATCATCTGAGACTGCTATAGCATGAAATATATGGCAGAATGTGCATAAAACAGAGCAGGGGACATACAATTCTCCCCCAAGGAGTTCAGTCACAAATTTAATTAACGCATTATTTTAATGCGTTAATGAGCGTCATCAGCATGGAAACATGTCCTCAGAATGGTGGCTGAAGCATGAAGGGGCATATGAATGTTTAGCACATCTGGCACGGAAATACCTTGCAATGCTGGCTACAAAAGTGCTGTGCAAATGCCTATTCTCACCTTCTGGTGACATTGTAAATAAGAAGAGGGCAGCATTAGCTCCTGTCAATGTACACAAACTTGTTTGTTGTAGTGATTGGCTGGCCAAGAAGTAGAACTGAATGGACTTGAAGGCTTTGAAGTTTTACATTGTTTTGGTTTTGAGTACAGTTATATAATAAAAAAAAATCTACATTTGTAAGTTGCACTTTAACAACAAAGAGATTGCACTACAGTACTTGTATGAGGGGAACTGAAAAATACTATTTCTTTTATCATTTTTACAGTGCAAATATTTGCAATAAAAATATACACTTTGATTTCAGTTACAACACAGAATACAATATATATGAAAATGAAGAAAAACATGCAAAATATTGAATAAATTTCAACTGGTATTCTATGGTTTAACGGTGTGATTAAAACTGTGATTCATTTTTAAAATTGTGATGTGTAATTTTTTTGAGTTAATCATGTGAGTTAACTGTGATTAATTGACAGCCCCAGTTTGTGAATGTCTAAAGCCAGCATTTTTCTCACTGTTCTATTTGCTTTCTGGTTCTTGTTTTTAAGGACATCACAATTCAGGACATGCTGTTTACAGAGCCTGACCCCCAAACATCTTCTATCAAGACTTGTGCATACTACCATGAGAGATCCAGGTGCTGGAACTATGAGTGCTGGGGGAGGGGCTGCCACACCCCCTGGTTTGAAGTGGTTTCCATGATATCCAGGGTTTACAGTTTGGTTCAATGGCTCTCAGCACCTCCACTACATAGCCCCCCTGGAGGGATCCCGTTGAATCTTGCAGCTATTCTAGGTAGTGTTGGCCAGCATGAGCTCAAAGTGAGTTAGCAGGGCTGGGGTGGCATTTAGCATCAGCAAAGCAAAGGGATGTTGCAAGTGTTTAGCCCCACTTCCCCCACCCCTCAAAACAACAACACAAAAATGGAGAAATTAAATGCAAAAGTGACATGAATGCATTGTTAAGGTTGACGGGCACTTAGAGGTATAGCAAACCCTGAACAGATAAATAGAGATCTTAAGGTTCAGTTCTGCTGCCTTCACCCACTACCTTCCATGAAAAATCAACAATAGCGAAGTCCCCAGAGGACTTATGGAGTCTCTGGCATCTCTCCCTTCTTCCATTCCAAACCAAACACTCAAAAGGCAGGATATGCCTAAAGCGAAGGTTTCTACCATAACATTAACTCAAGCCATGTCACACATTAGCAACGTTTTCTATTACTGTTTTCCTTGTTAAATATAAACCTTAATGCCTTGCTGCTTCTTAGTCAATCTGTGCCATCAAATATTCAGGAACTGCAACAGGCCTGAGTTAAAACCACTAGGCATGATTTGCAGAGCTCCCGGTGCTCAGCCTCCAATCAATGGAGATTGGGCACAACTGAAAATCAGGCCATTTAATTGTTCAGTATCCTACCTATTGAGCTCTTGGTTTCTACCCTTTACTATTACATCAGCACTCATTTCTGCATTGCATTGTTTGTTGATTGCCCAGAGCCTAGTGCTGTGGGTCTGTATAACAAATGACCTTATTCTGATACACTCAGGAGGGAAGAAATGTAGCATTTCTGTGGAAATCAGCCTTCGGAACGTTCTGACTTGTGTAATTAAAGTCTAACCCTTAAGGCTGCATTCATACATTTTTAATTTTTTTTTTGCACATGTAAAATTAAAATCATAGGATTTTACAAACTGATTGTTGCTCTGGAGAACTATTCACAGTCTGCCGCTGAAGGCAGACTGGGTACATGTAGCATTAAGAATAGAACTTGCAACTTTCCTCAAAAAGCAACAGAAACAAGACAGATTTCTGCTATTTGAGCCAAAGGAGAAGCTCTGTCAACAAGTATTTTATTTTCCTCACAGGCCTCTGGCCACTAAAATAACGACACACCCTTTATCCATTCTGATCCCACAAATACTGTTACATGCACATATAACTTGCCTCTTGAGTCATCAGCAGCACTTGAACTTGGGAACTTGGTTGCTAAACGCATGCACCTCTGCCTCTTGAGCTAAACAAGGAGCGAGTGGCTGTTATCCTCAGCTGTGAATCAACCACTCGAGAGCCACAAAGCCCCCACATTGTGCCAAGCTGGGTTATACGTGTGCTTGGCTAGTACAATGAATAGAGCTCAGCAAATAACAGATTTTTCAAACTGGTGGTCAAACCAAAAAAAAATTAGTTTTGGTTTCAATTAAAAATTGTTCAGTTTTTCTCAACAAATGAAAAACAGAAAAGAAAATGATTTGGGGTCAAACAATATGATTTTGGGGTTTTAATTTTGTTTTTCGGGGATTTTAAGCATTTTGAATGTTTTTTTAAAAATTCAATTTAAGTAAATTCCAAACCAAAACATCTTTCCAAAATGAAAATCAAAATGTTTCATTTCACAGATGCTGAAATGAAACATGTAGACGGTTCAGGAACATTTTTAAAATTTATACTTGACTGAAACTTTTTGCCAAATTGGACATGAATTCACAAAGTTTCGATCAACCTGAACCTGCATATGTTGGTGAAAAAACTATTTGCACCAAGAATTTCACCCAGCTCTACCAATGAAATTCTGCTTTTGCTCGGTTATTTCCCATATTCCTCTCCTTTTAGTCACAGCTGGTGTGACCCTGGCTGCCCCTCAATGCTGACTGGCAGAGGGCCCCCCATACTGTCACTCACATCAGGCTCAATGCACTCATTGCCCCAACTGTTGTCAAAATATACTCCTCAGAAGTGTCATGTAAGGTATTATATGTAAATTAGTGACACACTGATCCCCAAAATCATCTTGTGATGTATGTACAGACTGTACAAAAGGTTATATGTATGTGCTAGAAATTTGTTCTCAAGACATGTTTGGGAGGCAGAGCATAAAACCAGATTGCCCTAGACAAAGGAAAAGGAATTTTTACCTGTCTGACTGGCTTGGTTACAGGGCTGAGAACAAGAAGAACGTAAGAATGACCATACTGGGTCAGACCAACGGCCCATCTAGTCCAGTATCCTGTCTTTTGGCAGTGGCCAGTGTCAGATGCATCAGAGGGAATAAACAGAAGAGGGAAATTATTGAGTGATCCCTCACCTTTTGTCCAGTCCCAGCTTCTGGGTGTAGGTCATCAGTTTAGGGACACCCAGAGCATGGAGTTGCATCACTGGCCATCTTGACTAATAGCCATTCATGGATCTATCCTCCATGAACTTAGCTAATTCTTTTTTTGAACCCAGTTATACTTTTGGCCTTCACAACATTCCCTGGCAACATTCCTTAGTTCTCAAGGCAGAGACAATGAACTTCAGTAATATAAAGTGAGCAAAAAGGACATTTTAGTTATCCGTCACCGAGCCCTCAAAAGCTGGCTTCTCTTGGCATGTAAGGCAAGAGATGTAAGTAAGAAAACTGCTTAAGCAGAGTTGGGATCATGGTAATTAAATTTTAGTCACTAGAAAGCATGTTGTGTTGTGTTTGTAATCAAACCTGTCTCTTTTATTCTTGCTTAGTATCACTTAGATCTCTGAGCTTTGGTAAAAACATTATTCTTGTTTTATTGCAAGTGCTGTGCATTAACAGTGGAGGACGAGTCTGCAGCCAGTCTAACAGGCTGGTGTGTACATAGTCTCTTTGGAAGCAGCACACTCCCTAGCTTCTGGGAGTGTCCAGTGAGAGGGACTGGACACTGCAGAGAGATGTCATTCAGATTGGAGCTCACTGATTGTGACCTGTGACCTGGCAGAGACCTGAGGAGTTTGCTGGCAAGGCAGACAAGAGGGTGGGTCAGGGACCTGACTCACAGCTTAGCAGCAGCAAGGCTCACTCTTGCTGAGGCAGAGTGGTAACACAGTGACTCACAGTTCTGGGGGGCCTGAGCAAGGAGTCACAGTTGGATTTGACCCAGTGGGCTGAAGATCCCGTGAACAATTAAACAAAAAATGAGGCTTGGGGTTCGCAGCCAGCTTTATTTGTTCTTTGTATTTACAGCTTGAAACCCGCTAAGCCGAGGACGTGGATGGAGGTGGGGACACCTCGGTGGAGGAAGGAGCACATTCTTCCCTAGCACTTGCTGAGGATCAGCGGTCCAGCCAACAGGTGCTAGGTGGGCTGGAACATCAGCATGCCAACTTGCAGCTTCAGGGTGCATCACACCATTAGCTCACATAGGGATCATGACTAAGGATAAAATTTTTGTCACAGTTATTTTTAGTCCAAGTCACGGACAGGTCACAGGCAATGAACAACAATTCATGGAAGTTGTGACCTGTTGGTGACTTTTGCTGCTGCAGCTCCATGGATTCCCCCGTTATGATGGTGGCTGGGAGCTATGGGGTTCCCCCTCTGCCTATGGCAGCTGGGAGCTGCAGGAGGGCCCCCTCCACCCACAGTTGCTAGGAGTTGCAGGGTGACCTTATTCCCAAAGAGAAAATGGGACTCCCCCAGGCGCTCACCCTGGGCATCCCCCTCTCTCCCGTGCAAGACTGTCGCCCGTCGCTGGAACCCTGAGGAGGGCCCTCAGGAGTCTGTCACCTGTCACTGAAACCTTGCGGGGGGGAGGGGAGGGGCGCTGTTCTCGGTCGCTGCTGTCACTGGAACCCTGCTAGGGCCCCACAGGCTGCCAGTTCCAGAGTCCTGCAGCCCCTGGAGCTGAAGCACAGAATGTCACGGTCACACGAAGTCACACGAAGTCACACGACATAAACGTAGCCTTAACCATGACACTAGAAGCCTTTCAGCAATTCCTGATCAACAGCAGCTTTTAAAGGGACCAATTTCTCACAGCCAAAAACAATTAGGAGCAAAAATTGATTGGAAGGAAAAATTTGAACTAAACCATGTCAATGATGATTAGGAGCTATTTAGGAAAGTTGTCTCAGGTGCCTTACAATTTCACATCATGGAACAAGGCTTCATCAGCTAAAAAAAACCCATCCAGGTTCAGAAGGGAAGTGAAAGCAGCACTAAAAAGTGATAGCGCAGATGGGAAAAGGAGAAGTTGACAGCAATGACTATAAATTAGCAGTCAGTGATTAGAGCCCTGCAACCTGACCCCAACCTGACAGGACTCGATTACAAGTGTTGGATCCGGGTTGGGTTAGGTGAGAAAACAACCAGACCCTCTTGGGATTCTGTCAGCTCTTCTTCTCCTGCCTGTTGGGTTGGCCTGCCAGGGGCTGCATGCCCTGCCCCTGCCCTCCGCCACCGCCTCACTGAGCTGTGTGTGCCAAAAAGTCGCATTGCCTCTCACTTTGCAACACACACAACACAGCAGGGGTTGGCGGACAGCAGGAGCAGGGCATGCAGCTGCCAACGCAGGCAGCTACCTCTGCACCAACCTCACAGACAAGTGGCAGCAGCGGTGGCAATGACTCAGGGCTGGGAGAAGGATTGAATTGGTTCAGAAAATGACTCAACTCTCTCACATCAGGTCAGGTGAGCTTGGGTCCAGTTTGGGTCTGGTTGAAGCCTAAAAATTAGGCCTGTGCAGTCCTCTAAAATTGACAAGGGAATCTAAAGGTATAAATGAAAACTCTGTGGCCCGTAGGGCTGGGGACAATTAAAAATTATTTTTTTAAAAAAGATCAGGTACAAAGGAACTCATACAGGACTGTTACTAGGTAGAAAAGGTAAAACTGTCAATAACAATGCATCAGAGGTTTAAGCATTCAATAAATATTTCTATTCTGTTCTTGGAAAGAAACTAGATGCTGTATTCATAGCTTACAGTGAAAATGATGTAAGTTCTGTTCTAACAGTATCTAGGTAAGATGTTAAACATTTTAAAATCAGCAGTATCAGAGAACTTGAACTCAGGATTTTTAAAAGAACTGGCTGACGAGTATCCCTTGAGCCACTGATGTTGATATTTAACAAATCTGGGGAAGTTCCAGAGGACTAGAAAAAAGCTAATGTTGTGTCAATATTTAATCACTAGAGGCCAGTTAGTCTGACATTGATCCATGGCAAAATCATGGAACAGTTGATATGGGACATAATCAATAAAGAATTTAAGGATGGAATATAATTAATACCAATCAACATGGTTTTATGGAAATAGGTCTTGTCAAACTTGTTACTGTTTTGTTTGGTTTTTTTCAGATTACAAGTTTGGTCGACAAAGAAACCCGCTGACATAATATACTAAGACTTCTGTAAGACTTAGCATTGTCCCACATTCTGCTTAAAAATCAGCAAAACCAATGCAGCACAGATTAAACTGATTAGAAATGGGCGAACCAATCAATCTCAGAGATACCTGTAAATGGAAAATCATCATTCAAGGGAGGTGTTTCTAGTGAGGTCACACAAGGATCTGTTCTTGGCCCAATGTTACTCAATAGCTTTATCAATGAGCTGAGAAAAAATATAAAATCGTTGCTAGTAAAGTTTTCAGATGTTATAAAAGTTGGTGGAGTAGGAAACAATAAGGACAGGTTAGTTCTACAGAACAATTTGTGCTGCATGGCTCACTTGGACAACATGCATTTCAATACGTTGTGGCAAATTGCCGGTACTGTTCTCTGGGTCTCGCGCTTTCTCTTCTCTGGGGTAGTGTGGCAAATTGCCGGTACTGTTCTCTGGGTCTCGCGCTTTCTCTTCTCTGGGGTAGGTTCAGGGCGATATTGCTTGCCTCTGAACCAGTTCTTAATCACTCCCCTAGTGT
>NC_133791.1:22314939-22325909 GCF_003597395.2 Chelonoidis abingdonii
AGTCAGGTGCTCTAATTGGCCACAGCTGTTCTAGTTAATCTAAAGCAAACCTTCCTCCCTTGGCAGGGAATAAGGCCCCCTGCTAACACTCTTATGCTGCCTTCTGGCCATGCTGTATCACAACGTTTAATACAAGATGATAGATCTAGGAACAAAGAATGGAGGGCACGCTTATAGCATGGGGGCCTGTATTTTGGAAAAAAAAGAGACTTAAAAAAGGACTTTGGTATCATGGTGGAAACCAACTGAACGTGAGCTGCAAGTGCAAATTGGTACCTAGGTTAGCAACGTGATCTTTGGATGTATAAGCAGGGGAACAAGTAGAAGGAGTGAGGTGTTGATACCACTGCATATGGCATTAGTGAGATATTACTGGAACCCTGGGTCCAGTTCTGGTGTCCACTATTGAACAAGAATGTTGACAAGAGTTCAGAAAAGAGCTACAAGAACAATCTGAAGTCTGGAAAACCTGTCTTACAATGAAAGACCTAAAGAAACAAAATCTATTTAGCTTAACAAAGAGAAGGTTATGAGGTGACTTGATCACAGTCTATAAGACACTATATGGGGAGGAAATTTTTGATAGCAAAGAATCTATCAGACAAAGGCCGGAAAAGATCCAATAGTTGCAAACTGAAGCTAGACAAATGCAGATATAAATAACACACACATTTTAAAAAGTGAGGGTAATCAGCCATTGGAACAACTTATCTAGGGATGTGCATTTGCCAGCATTTGAAGTCTTTAAACCGAGAATGCATGTCCTTTGAAAAGATATGCTGTAGCTCAGCCCGCAGTTACGGGCTTGCTGCAGGAATCACTCAGGGTATGGCTGTGCAGCAAAAAAGACCTCATGGCAACAAGTTTCAAAACTTGGGTCAACTGACAGGCTCACGGGGCTAAAAATAGAAGTGTTGACGTTCCTGCTCAGGAAGGGTCAATATTTTGACACAAACTATTTTTTGAGAGAGAGAAAAATGCTTATTCAGGTCAACTGAAACATTTCCTTAATTCATGTCAATTCTTTGGGTCAGGAAATTTAAAAAAAACCAGAACATCCAAAAAAATGAAATATTTTGACTTTTCAGGTCAAAATAGCATTTTGTTTAGAGAGTTTGCTTTTATTTTACTTTTTTAAAGTTAAAAATGCCCCCAATCAAAACAAAAGTTTTGTCTGACCCAAAATGAATTTTTTCCCTATTTTTTTGATTTGCCAAAAATTCTGACATATTTTGTTTTGGGGTTGGCCCGGAATGAATGTTTGTCCTGATTCTTTGGAACTGCCAGCTCTGCTTATTTGCAGCTCTGGTTAAGAGTGGGATTTTCAAAACTGAATAAGTGACTTAGGAGTGTTGTAGCCATGTTAGTCCCAAGATATGAGTGAGACATGGTGGGTGAGGCAATATCTTTTATTGGACCAGCTCCTGCTGGAGGAAGAGACAGGCTCCACAGAGGTCTTCTTCGGTCCCAGATGTGAAGAAGAGATCTAAGCTATCTAACCTACCCAGATAGCAGGTTCACACTCGCTCCTGAGGGAAAGAAACTACATTCTTTCTTCTACAGAAACAGCCCTTCCCAGTGAGTGACAGCCTGGAAAGCACCATGACAGCTGGGGAGCAGGATTCCTGGGTTCTCTTCCCAGCTCTGCCAATCAGCGCTGACCTATGGTGGAGAAGGCAGCAGTGATAGCCAGGGGGCTCCTCCCCTTCCTATACCCTTTGAAGGCTGGGCCCTGTAGGGGCCATACAGGGTTCTCCTCCCTGGCCTGGTGGCAGTGGGCCTCAGACTGGGAGCAGTGGTGACCCAGCCTCTTGCTATGCAGCCTGATGGCAGGCACAGAGCAGTGGGGCAGGTGTCGTCCCCATCCCTCGGCCAGCTGGAGAGCTGCAACAGCTGGCTGAGCCCTCCCAGCCCAGGGAGCAGTGAAGGGGGGCCACCATGGGTGGGGCCCAGCGGCAGGGAGAGCAGGGCTCCCAAGTGCCCACTGGGATCTCACACAACTGTGTTCAGCCTGAGCAGCTGCATTTTCTTCTCCTGGCCCCTGGCCCGCCAGGGAGTTCAGGCTGCTTCTCTGCTTCCCCTTCCTCTGCTCCCATGATGGTGCCAGGTGGGTGTGAGCCCCCACACAGTGAGGAGGCAGCAGCTGGTGGGGAGGGGCTGGGGTTGGAGGGGAGAGATGCAGGGGGGGCAGAATCTGGAAAGGGAGGTAATGGGGGCAGGGGCTGAGATGGCAAAAAATGAGGGGCAATGTCTGGGAGAGGAAAGAACAGCATCAGAGAAGCTTTGAAAGCCAGTTTCATGATAGGCCAGGGTACGGTGTGACAGTTGTGTTTGTTTCTCTTGAAGTTACCCACACCCTATACATGTGAAAGGAAATAAAGTCAAAATTGTTTAAAAACCGTTCTTTATTACTTGTTGCACAACAGATTGAGAGAAATCAGAAGATAGACCGGAGGGGTATTGGGTTAGGGGGGTGGAGGAGGAGGGAAGGACAATCCAGAAACCAAATCAAAAGTTTGCATATGCCAACTTTCTGCTGCTTGGGGGATCCTCTGGGGCTGAGTGTGTAGGTCCCTGTAGCCTCCCCCCTCGTGTTCTTGGGTGTCTGGGTGAGGAGGCTATGGAACTTGGGGAGGAGGGAGGGAGGTTATACAGCGACTGCAGCAGAAGTCTGTGGTCTTGCTGCCTTTCCTGCATTAGATCCACCATACAGTGCAGCATGTCAGTTTGCTCCCCCATGAGCTTGACCATAGCCTCCTGCCTGCTCTCTTTGCATGCCTCCCTCCTCTCTTTGTGTTCCTGTAATGCTTTACAGGACTCCGCAATCGTTTGCCTCCATGCATTCAGCTAGGCCCTAACAGTGCAGGAGGACTGGATGAGCTCAGTAAACATGTCATTCCGAGTTCGTTTTTTTTTGCCTTCTAATCTAGACCAGCCTCTGGGACGGAGTAGATAGGGGCCGCGTTGAAACATTTGCACCTGTGGGAGGAGAAAAAGGGAGGGTAGTATTTTAAAAAATACATTGCAGAGAACAAAGGGGACACTTTGGTGTGAGTAAGCCATCACACACGGCCGGCCGGGCAACAGAATTAATCTTGCAGGCAGCCTAGGGGCATGCGGGGTTCTGCTTCTACGTTCATTTCAATGCTTTCAAACTGCTGGGCCCCCTTTCCCACAGCAAGCAATGCCTGGTGGGTTTGCCATATAAAAGGAGGGCCTGCAGGCTCTCTGGGATGATCACTGCACACAACAATCACCACCCCCTGTCCTGCCCTCCACCACATGGCTCCGGTCAGGCTCAGAGCAGGGATGAGCCATTTACTCTAAACGCGAACAACCTACCATGGCTGGGTTCCCCTCCCCGTCCCCCACTGCGGGGCTCCGATCAGGCTTTCACTCACCGGAAGTACCTTCTCCAGGGTCATGGAACAGGAGCCCGCCTTGGGAGTGAGGGGAGGCTATTGGATCCAGCGTTAAGATTAGTTCCTGGCTAGGGGGGAAAACAGATTCCCCACTTGCCGCCTGTGCACTGTCCTCTTCGTCTTCATCCTCCAATGTCTCTTCCTCCTCGCTCCGTGCAACTCCCCCTTGCAGGTGTCCACGGACAGTGGTGGGGTAGTGGTGGTGTCACCCCCCATAACTGCATGGAGCTCATGGTAAAAGCAGAATGTATGGGGCTGTGACCCAGAGCGCCCGTTTGCCTCCCTGGCTTTTTGGTACGCTTGCCTGAGCTCCTTGATTTTTGTACGACATTGCTCTGTGTCCCTGGAGTAGCCTCTTTCTGCCATGGCCCTGGAGACTTTAGCATAGGTATTTCGTTCCTTTTTTTGGAATGTAGTTCTGCCATAACAGACTCCTCTCCCCAGCATGTGATGAGATCCAGTACCTCCTGTTCGGACCATGCTGGGGCTCCTCTGTGAATCCGGGACTGCGTGATCTCCTGTGATGGTGGACTCTGCAAGGTCGCCTGTGATGGTGGACTGTGCTGATGGTCACCTGTGCTGCTGGTGACCAAACAGGAAATAAAATTCAAAAGTTCCCGGGGCTTTTCCTGCCAACCTGGCTACTGCATTGGAGTTGAGAGTGTTGACCAGAGCAGTCACAAGGGAGCATCCTGGGATAGCTCCCAGAGGCCAATAACATCGAATTGCGTCCACAATACCTTTAACCCGGGATTGCAATCTCAATTTAAGCACTACTCCACTTGCTGAGGTGGAGTACAGAAATCGAATTAAAGAGCCCTTTAAATCGAAAAAAACAATTTGGTCATGTGGACGGAATCATTTTTTTCCCCAAAATAACTTGGCTAATTCCGAAATAACCAACTAGCGTAGACCAGGCTAAGTTGTTATTTCCCCTTTACTGGGGTAGGTAGCAGAGCTGTACCATGAGAGGAGTAGAACGGGAAGAAGGCAGAATTGAGACCTTTCCAAGTTTTGGCCCAAGCGAAGGGGTATGGGGGTGTCATTTGAGCTCCCCACCTCAGGGGCCAAAATGTGGGCTGGCCCTGGAGCCAAGGCTCTGATCTAAGGCCTAAATGGCCCAGAGATGACTAGTAGCAGAGATTCAGATCCACCTGCTCCTGTTAATTCCTGAATTTGGAGGTCATGTTCCTCTGTGCAGAAAGGCTGTAGATGGGGGACCAGACAGCTCAGGGGATATGGGATCTTTGAACCTCTAGGACTTGATTCACCTGGGCCGTTATGTCTGACAGTCAATGCTAGATAGGTTGTTCAGTGGTCTGACAGAAACTGCCTGGCTGCTGCCCATGTGGTACGATCTTTGTGCGTAACTAGAGGATTACAGGGTAGTTAGTCTGCTCCCACAATCTCCCCACGTCATGCTGCTTTCAGCCCAGTTCCCGCAGGCAGCTGGGCTCCTCACAGCTGCTATTGCCTTTGCTCCCCAGCCCTGACCGTACATTATGCTCCTTTGCTGCTGGCTGGCAGGGAGGAGGATACCCGAACAAGGGGACACCAGGAAATAAGGCCCATTGGCCAACACAGTCCAACCTCTTCAAACTGACACCTCTGGCTCACAGCGGCCCAGCCACTTCCAGCGGCCCAGCCACTTCCAGCCCATTCTCCTGGCCTTTCAATGGCAGGATGCTTGAGGGCACCACAATTCAGACAGCAGGCCTGTTTGCTAGCCCCTCCACCTGCTCTGCCCAGTGACAGGGAAAACTCAGCTCCAAAAAGAGTGGGGCAAGTTTCAGCAGTGTCTCAGGCAACCGTCCTCCTCCCTGACGGGGCACTCAGCCTTGCGGGAGAGAGGCAGTGGGATGGTCCGTGGGCAGGTTTCAAACACATCTCAGGGACCATGGGGCCGTGCGCTCTCAATCACTCAACAATCCTGAAAATCACACACTTTGTGATTAAGCAAAGAGTAGCAGAGACAATCTGAGGTGCATCCTCAGGACACCGCCATGGCCACTGGCAGGCAGCGTTAGGAACGCTGGAGACGCCATACAGGATCGGAGCAGAGGGTCTCTGACACTGGCCAGCACTGGCTGCTTCACAGGAAGGGGCAAGAAGCCTAGTAGTGGAGTTTTGCCGAATAACATGCCTGCAGGAGAGGGTTCTGCCTGGCTCTCTCAGATAGATGCTGGATTGGTCTAACAGGAGAAGAAGCATGGCCCAGTGGTGAGTGCACTAGCTTAGGACCTAGGGGGAGGGGGCTTCTTGAGTGACTATGCAAGTCACTTACTGTGCATCTCAGTTTCCTGTCTGTAGAAGGGAGATACAGACTAGATGTGACAGGGGCTGGTAACCAAAGCCCACAGGTAAGTCAAAACCAGAGAGATCTGGGAGAAGGGTCAGAATCATGGGCTGTTAGAGCAGAAATAAGGGAGAGACAAGACAGAACTGGGGTGGGGGGGAATTAAATCAGTATCTTAGAAGTCTGTATACTAATGCGAGAAGTATGGGGAATAAGCAGGAAGAACTCAAATGCTTGTAAATAAACACAACTATGACATAGCTGGCATCACAGAGACTTGGTGGGATAATATACATGACTGGAATATTGGAATAAAAGGGTACAGCTTGCTCAGGAAGGACAGGCAGGAAAAAAAGGGAGGACGTGTTGTCCTATATGTTAAAGACGTACACACCTGGACTGAGGTTGAGATAGAAATAAGAGACAGACCTGCTGAAAGTCTCCGGGTAAGGATAAAAGGGGAAAAACAAGGGTGATGTCATGGTAGGGGTCTACTACAGACCACCTAGCCAGGAAGAAGAGGTGGATGAGGCTTTTTTTTAAACAACGAACAAAATCATCTAAAGCACTGGACTTAGTGGTGATGGGGGACTTCAACTATCCAGACATCTGTTGGGAAAATAACACAGCAGGGCACAGATTATCCAATAAGTTCTTAGAATGTACTGGAGACAATTTTTTATTTCAGAAGGTGGAGAAAGCTATTAGGGGAGAGGCTGATTCATGATTCTAAGGAATGGTAGGAAGGAGAACCGCACACTAAAGACAATGGATTTCAAGAAGGCGACTTTAGCAAACTCAAGGTCGTTAGTAGGTAAAATCTCAAGGGAAGCAAGTCTAAGGGGAAAAACAATTGAAGACAGTTGGCAATTTTTCAGAGAGACATTATAAGGGTACAAGAGCAAATTATCCTACTGCATAGGAAAGATAGGAAGTACAGCAAGAGAGCACCCTGGCTTACCCAGGAGATCTTCAATGGTTTAAAACTCAAAAAAGAGTCCTACAAAACGTGGAAACTCGATCGAATTACAGAGGATGAATATAAACAAATAACACAAGGATGTAGGGACAAAATTAGAAAGGCCAAGGCACAAAACGAGATCAAACTAGCTAGTGATGTAAAGGGTAACAAGAAACATTCTACAAATACATTCGAAGCAAGAGGAAGGCCAATGGACAGGGTAGGCCCATTACTGACTGAGGAGGGAAAGACAATAACCGAAAATGTGGAAATTGCAGAGGTGCTTAATGACTTCTTTGTTTTGGTTTTCACCAAGAGGTTGGTGGTGATTGGACGTCTAACATAGTGAATGCCAGTGAAAATGAGGTAGGATCAGATTCTAAAATAGGGAAAGAACCAGTCAAAAATTACTTAGACAAGTTAAATGTCTTCAAATCACCAGGGCCTGATGAAATGCATCCTAGAATACTCAAGGAATTGACTGAGGAGATAGCTGAACCATTAGCGATTATCTTTGAAAAGTCATGGAAGATGGGAGTGTGACAGCTTCGGTCACAGAGACCCCCTTGGGACTGTCACCTATTGTGCTGAATTTGCCTCTGAGTTTGTGGGCTATTATTAGCAAGAGGAAAAATCACTTTTGTAGTGGTAATCAGGGTGGCCCATTTCAAACAGTTGACAAGAAGGTGTGAGTACCAGTAGGGTGAAAAATTAACATGGGGAAATAGTTTTTAGTTTGTGTAATGACCCATCCACTCCCAGTCTTTATTCAGGCCTAATTTGATGGTGTTCAGTTTGCAAATTAATTTCAGTTCTGCAGTTTCTCTTTGGAGTCTGTTTTTGAAGTTTTTTTTGTTGACGAATTGCCACTTTTAAGTCTGTAATTGAGTGTCCAAGGAAGTTGAAGTGTTCTCCAGCTGGTTTTTGAGTGATACAGACTAACACGGCTACCACTCTGAAATCTGTAATGATACCTTACAAGAGACCTTTTGCATAAAGCATATTCCAGTTACATCATATCCACACATTTAAACAGATTTTTATTAAACATATGGAGTGCAACATCACAGGGAGACATTCCAGAAGACTGGAAAGGGCAAATCTAGTGCCCATCTATAAAAAGGGAAATAAGGACAACCCAGGGAATTACAGACCAGTCAGCTTAGCTGCTGTACCGGAAAGATAATGAAGCAAATAATTAAGCAATCAATCTGCAAACATCTAGATGATAATGAGGTGATTAGTAACAGTCAGCATGGATTTGTCAAGAACAAATCATGTCAAACCAACCCGATAGCTTTCTCTGATAGGGTAACAAGCCTTGTGGATAGGTGGGACGCAGTAGATGTGGTATATCTTGACTTTAATAAGGCTTTTGAAACTGTCTCACATGACCGTCTCATAAACAAACTAGGGAAATACAGCCTAGATGGAGCTACTCTAAGGTGAGTGCAAAACTGGTTGAAAAATCGTTCCCAGACAGTAGTTATCAGTGGTTCACAGTCAGGCTGGAAGGGCATAATGAGTGGGGTCCCGCAGGGATTGGTTCTGGGTCCAGTTCTATTTAGTATCTTCATCAGTTATTTAGAAAATGGCATAGAGAGCACACTTATAAAGTTTGCAGACAATACCAAGCTGGGAGGGGTTGCAAGTGCTTTGGAGGATAGGATTCAAATTCAAAATGATCTGGACAAACTGGAGAAATGGTCTGCAGTAAATAGGATGGAATTCAATAAGGACAAATGCAAAGTGCTCCATTTAGGAAGGAACAATCAGTTGCACTCATACAAAATGGGCAATGACTGCCTAGGAAGGGGCACTGCGGAAAGGGATAGGGGGGTCAGAGTGGATCACAAGCTAAATATGAGTCAACAGT
Source organism: Chelonoidis abingdonii (assembly GCF_003597395.2). NCBI lineage: Eukaryota > Metazoa > Chordata > Testudines > Testudinidae > Chelonoidis > Chelonoidis abingdonii. The sequence goes on from NC_133791.1 coordinate 22,323,495, forward strand.
GTAACACTGTTGCAAAAAAAGCAAAAGTCATTCTGGGATGTTTTAGCAGGAGTATTGTAAGCAAGACACAAGAAGTAATTCTGTTCTACTCTGTGCAGGCCTCAGCTGGAGTATTGCATCAGGTTCTGGGTGCCACAATTTAGGAAAGATGCGCACAAATTGGAGAAAGTCCAGAGAGGAGCAACAAAAATGATTAAAGGTCTAGAAACCATGACCTAGGAGGGAAGATTGAAAAAATTGGGTTTGTTTAGTCTGGAAAAGAGAAGACTGAGAGGGGTGTGATAACAGTTTTCAAGTACATAAAAGGTTGTTACAAGGAGGAGGAAGAAAAATTGTTTTTCTTAACCTCTGAGGACAGGACAAGAAGCAATGGGCTTAAATTGCAGCAAGGCAGGTTTAGGTTGGACGTTAGGAAAAACTTCCTAACTGTCAGGGTGGTTAAGCACTGGAGTAAATTCCCTGGGAAGGTTGTGGAATCTCCATCATTGGAGATTTTTAATAGCAGCTTAAACAAACACCTGTAAGGAGTGGTCTAGATTAGTCCTGCCTTGAGTGCAGGGGACTGGACTAGAGACCTCTCAAGGTCCCTTCCAGTTCTGTGAGTCTATGATTGGGATAGTTTGCTCTTGTGCCCTTAACAATGTCTCTTTAAAAAACTGCCAACTCTCCTGAAATCTTTTTTCCCTTAGACTTGCTTTCCATGGAGTCTTACCTACCAGTTCTGTGAGTTTGCTTTTTCATAGAATCATAGATTATTAGGGTTGGAAGGGACCCAGAGGTGAAAGTAAGCTGGTATGGCATACCGGCAAGAGCCAGTATGCCATGCTGGACCGCATCAACTTCCATGGCAGAGATTGAAAGGGCTCTGGGCTGCCCAGAGCCCTTTGAATCCCAGCTGCAGCTCTGGCAGCCAGGATTCCCTCAGTAGCAGGAGATCTGGGCCCTTTAAATCCCTGCCCCAGCCCCGCAAAGCTCAGAGTTCCCCCTGGCAGCCAGAGCCCTGGGCCCTTTAATTTGCCCCTGAGGGCTCCCAGCCATCTCTGCAGCTGGGAGCTCCTGGTTGACTTAAAGGCCCTGGGTCTCCCAGCCACAGCTGGTTCCCCAGGGCCTTCAAATCTTGAGAGGCCACACCTTCCTCAGGACTTCAGCAGTACCCGTAAGTCCTGTAAATTACTTTCACCCCTGAAGGGACCTCAGGAGATCATTTAGTCCAACCCCCTGCTCAAAGCAGGATCAATCCCCAAATGGCCCCCTCAAGGATTGAGCTCACAAGCCTTGGTTTAGCAGTCCATTGCTCAAACCACAGAGCTATCCCTCCCCCTGAAGTCCATTGTCTCTATTCTGCTGTTTTCCCTCCTGCCATTCTTTAGAATCATGATTTCTTAACACTTTCATCCAAGCTGCCTTCCACCTTCAAATTCTCAAGCAGTTTCCCCGATTGTCAGAATCAAATCTAGAACAGCTTCTCAGCTAGTCGTTTTCTCTGCCGTCGGTAATAAAAAGTTGTCTCCAATGTATTCCAAGAGCTTGTTGGATAATCTATGCCCTGCTGTATTATTTTCACAACAGATGTCTGGGGAGATGAATTTCCCCATCACCATCACGTCTTCTGCATTGGATGATTGTGCTAGTCGCCTAAAAAGAGCCTCAGCCACCTTTTCTTCCTGCTTAGGAGATCTATAGCAGACCCCTACCATGACCTCACCCTTGTTTCTATCCTTTCATCCTTACCCACAAACTTTCAAAAGATCTGTCTCCCACTTCTATCTCAACTTCAGTGCCAGTGTCTATATCTCTGATATACAAGGCAAAACCTCCTCCCTTTCCCCCCTGCCTGTGTCCTTCCTGAACAAGCTGTACCCTTCTATACCAATATTCCAGTCATGTGAGTATCCCACCAAGACCTGGGCTGCCAGGCATTCACCTCCAGGATGTGTCTGTCTCTGACAGGGCCCCTACCCTGGACTGGAATACAGTAAGAATTTGTTTTGAAAGGAACACACAATTTACAAATCATACTTTTACTTCCACCCATCCAGCTCTCTCCCTGTCCAGCAGTAGCTGCAGGCTCAGTGGGGATCATGAAAGTGCTTTTCAAATCACACTTTTACGTACTCTTATCACAAATTACACTTAATGCTCTGATCCTGCAAACTCCTAGGCATCTGCCTAACTTTACACAGTTCCATTGAGATCAGCTGGAATACTCCCATGAGGAGTACAGGATATGCAGACACTGTTGTTAGCTTCAGTGTCTAAGGCCACGTCTACACTACGGGATAAAATCGAATTTGCTAAAATCGGTTTTATAAAACTGATATTATAATTTCGATTTCATGCGGCCACACTAGGCACAGTAATTCGGCTTTGTGCGTCCATGCTCCGAGGCTAACGTCGATTTCTGAAGCGTTGCAT
>NC_133791.1:22327695-22334768 GCF_003597395.2 Chelonoidis abingdonii
GTGTGGACGGGTACAGCGTTAAATTGATTTAACGCTCTTTAAATCGATTTAAACGCGTAGTGTAGACCAGGCCTAAGATTCCTGTAACTTCTCTATCTTTTCCAATGTGTTTACTTGCTGCATTTGACAGCCCTTTGGGTGTCGTTAGTTTTCACTGTCTGCCACACACAGTCAGACTCTGCCCCTGCATTTACATTCCTGCTTACCTTTAGTCATGTGAGTGATATCCCATGTGTGCGGCCCCATCCTGCAATCGCTTACACACCTGCTTAGGCGTATGCATAACAAGTAATTGCAGGGACTTAGTCAGTTTCCCCTGTTGTCCCTGCATCTTTCACACAGCAACAGGGGAAGGAAAAACATTTCAGAATGTGATTGTTTGAGTTTTACAATTCAGATTGTATCTGCCTGTTTTCTCCTAGAAAACTCTAAGGACGACCCTAGAATCACTAGGATTATGGCATCACAAGTAGCAAGGCAGTGTAAGCCATGCATTTGGGAGTGGCAGGGATTTCTGTTCAGATCCTGGGTTTCAATGTTCAATGTTCAACTCAAATGCCTGGAACACAGTTGAGAGGAAAGATCTTTTTTGTTAAAGATTGTGCATCCCCCACACCTTCAATGAAGTGCCACGAAAGCTCCCACTTTAATTCTCTGGCCTCCAAGGGGACCTCCAGGATAACAGGGATGATGAGAGTTGATGAGCTTGTTATTTCTTAGGGAAAAAAATAAGCATAAGGAAAAAATCTTTACAAAATAAACAAACACGTTTGAGGCCTCCTGTATCCATCATAAAGACAAAAAAGACACAAGCCCCTTTTTTCCTTTTAAAAGCAGCCACTTGGTTGTACCTGTTGAATACAATGAGAGAGGAGAACGCTAGCTTTTTGTAACCATTCTTCATTTCTTCAGGCTCAGAGAGAAAGAGCCAGCATTTCCCTGTCTCTCCCCCACACCTCCCGCTGTCCAGCTCTCTCCCAGTCTCACAGTACCTGAGCTCCATTGGGATCGTGCAAGTGCCTTTCCTAGACCTGGAGTCCCTAGCACAAAGACAGATCATGCCCTCCCCTAGGGGTAAGGCCAGGGGATTGCCCTACCCTCTCCCACTGAAAGGCCACAGGGATCTCTTCCAAACCATACAGATCCCCAGGGAACAGCATAACCATGGAGATCTGTGGGAGGCTGTAGGGCCACCGTGCAGTGGCCAGGCACCTCTGCTGGACTCATGCTACCAGGGACTTTCCTATGCAGCTTCAGCTCCTCTGTCCCTCTTAGCGGGAAGCTTGCCCTGAAAGAAATACAGCCCCAGGGAATTGCCACAGGGCTGAGGGATATGGTGTGCATCCTCTCTGGCTCTGCCCCTCAGCCTACCTAGTCTCCACCCTCTGCCCCAGTGCCCCATCTTCTGCATGGTGCTGTGCAGGCAGCTGGAGGTTCCCCTTCATGCACAGATTCTGGGGGTTAGGAAGACAATATGGACCACTGCGTGTGAACGGCTGAAACATCTATCGTCCTATTGCAGGAGCTACAGTAACAGTCAGACCTGGTTTCCAATTCAAATATTCTGGTCTTGTTTTTCTTCTCATTTCTAGCCCCCAACCTGCTGTCACCATGCAGTCTTTGGCAGATCCAGTCCATTAAGTGCAAGAGTTAATGGGATAAACCAAAAGCCCTCATCCACCTGCTCACCTGGAAGAGCCAGAGTTCAGCAGATGGTGGGTGAAAGGTGCTGGGGACTTAAACAATTATTTTTTAGTTAAATCACATGTTCTTTAAAAAGGATAGTTTTAAAGGAGCCTCCAAAGAGGAAGGCTACACAGATGTGAAATATCTATATATACACACGCTGCCTGAGGAACAGTTATTAAAATTAAACTCACCATTTGAGAAGCATGGGAGCACATTTTGCTGGTCACTATGCACTTTGAGCCTCAGCACTCCAGAAGTCAGTGTATATTAACCCCTCGCTGCATGCTTATGCATTGGCATTAGGAAATCCCAGCTTGAAAACTGATAAAATAAGTAACTTTTGCCTACAGCACACAATTAGTCCGTGGAACTCTCTACCACAATATATCATGACTTAGTAGAATTCATAAAAAGACTGGACCTTTATGTGGATATAAACGCTCATTCTTAGGGCAGGGGTTCTCAATTTTTATTTATTTATTTATTTATTTTGCTGGGACCCCCTTTGAAAATATTTCAGGCTGTGACACCCTCATACCATGCAACCCAGCTCTGAAAGCAGTGCTGCCACCACCAGCAGTGCAGATATGGCAATACCACAACACCCTCCCCACCCCACCCCCCAACAGGCTTCCGATCCCATTCTGGGCCAGGCCCCGCAGTTTGAGAAACGCGGCTTTAGGGACAATAATGCCTAACTTCAGCAGATACAAAGCCCTTCACAATCTTTAATGCACACAACCCCCGCAAGGCATTAGGGCGCTATCATAGAATCACAGAATCGGAAGGGACCTCAAGAGGTCTCTAGTCCAGTCCCCTGCGCTCCAGGCAGGACTAAGTATTATCTAGACCATCCCAGACAGGTGTTTGTCCAACCTGCACTTAAAAATCCCCAATCACAGAGATTCTACCACCTCCCTAGGCAATTTATTCCAGTGCTTAACCACCCTGACAGGAAGCTTTTCTTAATGTCCAACCTAAACTGCCCTTGTTGCAATTTAAGCTTCTTGTCCTATCCTCAGAGGTTAAGAAAAACAATTTTCCTCCCTCTTCCTTATAACAACCCTTTATGTACTTGAAAACTGTTCTCATGTCCCTCCTCAGTCTTCTCTTCTCCAGACTAAACAAACCCAGTTTTTTCAATCTTCCCTCATAGCTCATGTTTTCTAGACCTTTAATCACTTTTGTTGCTCTTCTCTGGACTTTCTCCAATGTATCCACATCCTTCCTGAACTGCGGCACCCAGAACTGGACACACTACTCCAGTTGAGGCCTGCACAGAGTCGAGCGGAAGAATTACTTCTCAGGTTTTGCTTACAACACTCCTGCTAATACATCCCAGACTGATGTTTGCTTTTTGCAACAGCGTTACACTGTTGACTCATTTAGCTTGTGGCCCACTATGATCCCCAGATCCCTTTCCACAGCACTCCTTCCTAGGCAGTCATTTCCCATTTTGTATGTGTGCAACTGATTGTTCCTTCCTAAATAGAGCACTTTGCATTTGTCCTCACTGAATTTCATCCTATTTACTTCAGACCATTTCTCCAGTTTGTCCAGATCATTTTGAATTTGAATCCTATCCTCCAAAGCACTTGCAACCCCTCCCAGCTTGGTATTGTCTGCAAACTTTATAAGTGTGCTCTCTATAATAAATATATGGAAATATACCTATCTCATAGAACTGGAAGGGACCTTGAAAAGTCATTAAGTCCAATCCCCTGCCTTCACAGCAGAACCAAGTACTGCCCCTAACAGGTTTGTTTTTTTGCACCCCAGATCCCCAAATGGCCCCTTTAAGAATTGAACTCACAGCCCTGGGTTTAGCAGACCAATGTGTTATCCCTCCCCCATGCCATTATCTAAATCATTGATGAAGATATTGAACAGAGCCGGTCCCAAAACAGACCCCTGCACAACCCCACTTGTTATGCCCTTCCAGCATAGAATATTAGGGTAGGAAGGGACCTGAGGAAGTCATCTAGTCCAACCCCCTGCTCAAAGCAGGACCAATCCCCAGATTTTTACTGCAGTTCCCCAAATGGCCCCTTCAAGGACTGAGCTCACAACCCTAGGTTTAGCAGGCCAATGCTCAAACCACTGAGCTATTCCTCCCCCTATGAGTTAGCCCTCCCCATGAACTGCTGATAACTACTGGTCTGGGAATGGTTTTCCAACCAGTTTTGCACCCACTTTATAGTAGATCCCTCGAGGTTGCATTTCCCTAGTTTGTTTATGAGACGGTCACGCGAGACAGTATCAAAAGCTTTACTGAAGTCAAGATATTCCACGACTACCACTTCCCCACATCCGCAGGGCTTGTTACACTGTCAAAGAATGCATCGGAAAGATAGGCAGTATGTCAAGAGACCACCCTGGCTTAACCAGGAGATCTCCAATGACCTGAAAGTCAAAAAAGAGTCATGAAAAAAGTGGAAACTAAGACAAATCACAAGGGATGAATATTAAAAACTAACACAAGTGTGTAGGGACAAAATTAGAAAGGCCATGGCACAAAATGAGATTGGTGCAGAAGGAGGTAAGGACACACAGAATGGGGTTATCCAGCCCACAGTGCTATTAGTCAATTACCTCCAGGGTTCCCGTGGGAGATAGCCCAGTGCTCCTTTCCCAGTTCTTGGTGGTTTCCAACTCAGAGAAGCTAATCATCACATTAGGAGAGTCTCTGGATGCCTCCACTTGCCCACTTGCATCCCTCCTCCTTTCAGGGGCTCTGGGGAGAGGGGACCTTTCCGCCCAGCCAGCATCACCATCAAGCACATTGGTGGGGTGGACACCCAGGGTTGTGCTACAGCCCTTGGATCGCATTTGTCCCTAAGGGGTCAAATGTTTAGACATGATGCTCACTTCTCATAAGAAGGTGCCCTTAGTATGCCCACTATGCTCTGTTTGGCTAGAGCTTCAATCACTGAGCTTCCGCACTGGGCTTCTGGCTATGTCATGGGTCCAAACTGTGCCCTTGGGGAGGAGGAGAACCCAGCCTTCCGATTGCCCCAACCCCAACACCTAGGTTTTCCCGCAAGGAAGGCAAAAAGCCCCAGCCAGTCCAGGGGTATGGAGAAAAATTCCTTCCCAGCCCCAAAGTGGTGACAAGCACAGCCCACAGCCCCCTAGATAAGGGATGGAGGGTGGGATGCCGCAGGATACCAGCAAGCAGGAGGTGGTCCTGTGCAGAGGCTTCTGTCATGGCTCCAACTCTCCTGCCGAATCCCGCAAGACCTCAGGCCTACGCTGAAAGTCCTGTGGGGGCTGGAAATCTCGCGGGACCCGGCCCATTCTGTCCTTTTACCCTCTCCCATCGCGGGAGTCACCAAAACCCTCATACACACTAGGCTCATAGTCCTCTTAAACCAGTTAGGGCCATAAACGGTAACAAGAAAACATTTTACAAACATGTGAGAAGCAAGAGGAAGGCCAAGGCCACAGAGGGCAGGACAAGAAGCAGTGGATTCAAACTACAGCAGAGCAGATTTCGAATAAATCTCAGGAAAATATTCCTAACTGTAGGAACAGTCGGCCAATGGAACAGACGCCTCGGGAGGTTGTGGAAGCTCCTTTGCTGGAGGCTTTCAAAAGGAGGCTGGAGCCATCTGTCTTGGATGCCCTAGACACAACAAATCCTGCATCTTGGCAGGGGGTTAGACTACATGACCCTTGTGGTCCCTTCTTACCCTCTGGGTCTATGGGCTGGTCTACACTACAGGGGAAAATCGATCTTAGATAGCTGAAGTCGAAGTATCTAAGATCGAATTACTCACCGTCCTCATGGCGTGGGATCAAAGTCCGTGGCTCTCCCTGTCGATTCCGCAACTCCGTTGGGGTTGGTGGAGTTCCGGAATTGATATAAGCGCTTTCGGGGATCGATATATCGCATCTAGATGAGACGCGATATATTGATCCCCGAGCAATCGATTGCTACCCACCGATACGGCGGGTAGTGAAGACTTAGCCTTAGATTCAAGGACAGGGCAGGCCCATTACTCAATGAGGAGGGAAAGTCAATAACAGAAAATGCAGCAATGGACAAAGTGTTAAATGACTTTTTAGTTTCAGTTCTCACCCAAAAGGGTAGCAGTGGCCGGACTGCTCACAGTGAATGGTGTAGGGTCAGAGGGAAAGAACAAGTGAAGAATTACTTAAGTTATGTCTTCACTAGAGACTCTGCACCTGTGCCGCTGCAAGGCTTCAGTGTAGACACTCACTGCAGATATGGGAGGGGTTCTCCCATTGCTGTAGTCAATCCACCTCCCCACGAGACAATAGAGAGGTGAATAGAAGAATTCTTCTATCAACCTAGCACTGTCGACACCAGGGTTGGGTCAGCTTAATTACATCACTCTGGGGTGTTGATTTTTCACACTCCTGAGCGATATAGTTGGGTCAAACTAACTATTTAGTGTAGACCTGGCCTTAGACAATTTAGATGTCTTCAAGTTGGCAGAGTGTGACAAAATATATCCTAGAATACTGAAGAAACTGGCCGAAGAGATCTCTGAGCCACTAGCAATTATCTCTGAGAACTCATGGACGACAGGAGAGATCCCAGAGGACTGGAAAAGGAGAAATATAATACCTAGCTATAAAAAGGGGAATAAGGACAACCTAGGGGATTATTGACTTTAGCTTAATTTTGGTACCCAGAAAGGTAATGAAGCAAATAATCAAATGATCACTTTGTAAGCACCCAGAAGATAGTAAGGTGATAAGTAAGAGTCCACATTTGTCAAGAACAAATCATATCAAACCAACCTAATATCCTTCTTTGACGTGGTAACAAGCCTTGTGATGGGGAAGCAGTAGATGTGATTTATCTCAACTTTAGTACAGCTTTTGATACTGTCTCACATAACCTTCAGAGAAACAAACTAGGGAAATATAGCCCAGATTAACCTACTATAAGGTGCGTGCACAACTGGTTGGAAAATGGTACTCAGAGAATAGTTATCAATGGCTGACAGTCAAGCTGGAAGGGCATAACGAGTGGGGCCCCACAGGGATCTGTCCTGGGTCTGGTTCTGTTTGATATCTTTATACATGATTTGATTAATGGCACAGAGGATATACTTGTACAGTCTGTGGATGATACCAAACTGGGTGGGATTATACACACTTTAGAGGACAGGATTAGAATTCAAAGTTGTCAAGGTTTTTTCCCCCCACTTTCAACTTTAGAGTCCAAAAAGTGGGGACCTGCATGGACCCTTCTAAGCTTAATTCCTAGCTTAGATCTGATAACGCTGCCACTGGCCAAAATACAGTGTTTGGCACACTTTCTGTTCCCCCAAAACCTTCCCTGGGGAACCCATGACCCAAACCCCTTGGGTCTTAAAACAAGGAGAAATAAACCATCCCCCCTCCTTTCC
>NC_133791.1:22335058-22363961 GCF_003597395.2 Chelonoidis abingdonii
AGATTTGAAAGTATCTTGTCCCCTCATTGGTCCTCTGGTCAGGTGTCAGCCAGGTTTACTGAGCTTCTTAACCCTTTACAGGTAAAAGAGACATTAACCCTTAACTATCTGTTTATGACAAAAGTGATCCTGACAAATTGGAAAAATGGTCTGAAATAAATAGGATGAAATTCAATAAGGACAAATGCAAAGTATTTCACTTCAGAAGGAACAATCAGTTGCATAGATACAAACTGGACAATGGCTGTCTAGGAAGTAGTGCAGAAAAGGACCTGGAGGTTACAGTGCGTTACAGACTAAATATGAGTCAACACAAGGACAGCGTACTACTGTTGCAAAAAAACCAAACATCCTTCTGGGGTGTATTAGCAGGAGCGTTCTAAGCAAGACATGACAAATAATTCTTTCACTCAGGACTGATAAAGCCTCAACTGGAATATTGTGTTCAGTTTGGGGCACCACACTTTGGGAAAGATGTGGACAAACTGGAGAATGTCCAGAGGAGAGCAACACAAATGATTAAAGGTGCAGAGAAAACATGACCTGGGAGGGAAGATTGCAAAAACTGGGTTTGTTTAGTCTGGAGAAGAGAAGACTAATGGGGGGACATGATACCAGTCTTCAAATACCTAAAAGGTTGTTATAGAGAGGAGGGTGATAAATTGTTCTCCTTATCCACTGAAGACAGGAGAAGAAGCAATGGGCTTAAATAGCAGCAAGGGAGATATAGCTTAGACATTAGAGAAAACGTCCTAGCAGTAAGGATAGTTAATCGCTGGAACAAATTGCCTAGGGAGGTTGTAGAAGCTCCGTCACTGGGGGGTTTTAGGAACAGGTTAGACAAACATCTGTCAGGGATGATCTAGATAATACCTAGTCCTGCCTCAGTGCAGGGGACTGGACTAGGTGACCTGGCACGGTCCCTTCCAGTCCTACACTGCTATGATTCTATGATTTACAGTCTGACCAGGTCTTCTCTAGCTTTACACTGAAATTCTGGCAGGTTTGTTCTTACAAAGGTTGTACTTGATCCCCGAAATCCTCACTTGCCTGAGGAAGGGATTGCTGGACTGGAGCGCAGGGTCGGGCACTGGAGTAGTAGAAATGTGATGGAATATATCCACTACATAGTGATCAATAGCCATATCTGAAAGGCGATTTAAAAATATTTTGACAAAATAAAATGCCCCGTGGACTAGAACATTTTGTATCAAGCGGCATCTGAGCTGCTCTTCAGAATGGGGTTCTAATAATATTTTGTGCTTATCCAGCACTTTTGTATTCATTCTGGATGCCCAACTCCACGTCCAGCTATTCGATGGCAATTTGGCAGAGGGTCCCTCCCTCCCGCTCGGCGCAAAGGACCTCCCGCTGAATTGCTGCAGATTGTGATCGCAACTTTTTTTTTTTTTTGACTGTTTGGGGTGGCAAAACCCCTGGAGCTGGCCCTAGCTGTGAGTATGCTGAGAACCTGAGAAAGGCATTGAAAATGGTCCAACGAGCAAATGGAAACCTACCTTTCTCTCTGCCACAGTGAAGTGCATGCAATTACTTTGGTCAGAAACTTTCCCAAAGGAATTCTTTAAACCTTATTAAATAAACTAACGCCACCGTGCCTGCTCTATGCCCACCCACCCTCAAAGAATGCCCCTCTGATAACTACCCCGTGTGGACAGTAAGCTGGGCACCCGTGAACAGCAACAAAGCAGCACGTGTGGCCCTGTACAGAGGAAAGAACCCATTTGGAAGCATGTGGCTGCAGATGGGCACAGAATTTTGCTCCTTTGAACATAATTTGCTGTGATTCTCAACTTCCTGGCTTTGAATCTGCCTGTGCAGTAGCTAGCACATTCTTTGCACTAGACAAATACTAAATATACAAAGCCAATGCAATGCCAATGAATAACAGTGCACAGACATTGCAGTGATGGAAATGTAGATAGAGAGAAACTGATTCAGTCTGTGGCCCCAAACCTACAAGGAACTGCACTTGGGAGGGGCCCTGTGCCCATGTGAAGCATAAATAAAAGTGGATGGGGCTTTGCATCGGCTTGGGGATTTGCTTGCCAGGAGTGACTTTGCAAAAGCAGGGCCCAACTCTCTATCCAACTTCCAAGCAGGTTCTAATGAAGAACCATGCAGGGAAAATTACTTTAAAATTGATGCAAATTACTCTGACTATATCTTTCCAAACAGTAAGAGAAGCTCGGACAGTGCCAAGAAGGGTGTCTTTCATCAGGACTAAAACAGGCAGCATTTTCTCATTTTTCAACTAGAGCTGGGCAAGACAGGGCAGGACACCTGGGTTCTATTCCCAGCGTTGCCACTGACTCCCTGCGGAGAAAGTGCTTCAGTGCCTCAGTGTCTGCATCTGAAAAATGGGAATATGAATGATTATTGTGTATACTGGTGATTGACCAGGACCCCATTATGCTAGGTGCTGTACAACACATCACAAAGAGTGTGTCTGCTTCCTCCCTTTGGGGAAGCCCTTTAAGCTCTGCAGAAAAGAGAGGCTATTGTCATGCAAAGTGTAGTTATCATGGTATATAAAGAGAAGAGTGGAGAACAGGGTACAATCCCGGCTTCCCAAGACTCTGGGGGTGAGGTGACAGATCAGAGTTCCTGTGTGGCTCGGCTTTGGGTCTAGGGCCAGGAAGGGAAACACTGGGCAACTTTTTGGGGGGGGGGGGATAATGAAGGAGAGTGAGGAGACTGTGAGGGGGACCCACAGCCCTGCAAACTCTGCCTGGGCATTGCTCGGCGGCAGCTCCTGCTCCTCTGGGCACACAGCAGCAGCTCTGCCCCTCGGTTTTCTTCTCCAAAGGCTCCCTCCCCCCATCTCTTAGTAGAATATTGTGTCTGCCCATTTTTGGGAGCTCTTTCCCAGACTCCGGAAGGAGGCATGGTGGGGAGGGGGAGAAAGGAGGTTCCCAGACACCAGCGAAGAGGGAGGAGGAAAAGAACCCCCCGAAACCTCCCTTCCAAAGGAGGTTCATGCACTTCCTACCGCCTCGGCTTTAGCTGTGCTGCTTGCAGAACCCAGAAGTGAACAGCAGGCGACCCGGAAGGTTTGAACTAAGCCTTTAACACACAGCAAAGCCAGAAAGACCATCCCAACCTCGGCTTTGGGGCGGGGGGTGGGCTGGGGACAGGGGGTTTCTTTTTTTTTTATGTCTATTTGCCAAAAAAACAAAACAAAATCCAAAAAACCTGCAGTTAAGGCAAACCAAGGTCTGTATGCAACAGCCCTCCCCCCAGGAGAGCAGTGGTGGTGGCGGTTGGGGGGGCTCCCTGCTCCCAGCAAAGAAAGGAGCATGGAAGGGGGAGCCGCAAAGAGAGGGGATTTTTTTTTAAGATGGGGTCGCAAGAAAAAGTTGCATGTAGTTTTCTATCGCTCTTGGTCCCCTTTGCAAATTGCAATCGCATGTCAGTTTCCAGCGAGCGCTGCTGGGTTCGGGCTCCGGCTGCGGGAGTCTAGCGAGAGGAGGGTTTTAGGGGCTCTCCCCCCGCTTTCTTAAAATCCGATGCATGCATTTGATCCCGATGAGTGTCGGCTGCGTGGGGGGCTCTGTCTTTCCAGTGCCCCCCAATACACTAAAGCCTGGGCGGGTTGAGGAGGAGGAGGAGGAGGAAGAGAGGAAGCTAAAGGGGGGAGCCCATTTTCTTCCTTGCAGACGGATCGCTGGCTGGATTGCAATTTGCAAAGGGAGCATGATTGTTGGTATAGGAAGTGTCTGCTTTTTTTTTTTTTAAGCCGGGTTATTCAAAAAACCCCTTTGGTGCAATTCTCCGGTAAACAATGATTCATGGGGCTTAATGCAAATAAACTGATTGCAAATGGAGCTTTCCCTTTGCACTTCGCAGCTGCCTGATTTTTTTTTGAGTGGCCAAGCCTCAGATTTCTGTCTTTTTTTGCAGATCTGCAGAATATGGCGTCCCTGTCCTGTTTTAAAAATAAGCCAGGCTGCCATTTTTGTTTTTCTTTTGTCTGAAAATTTTAATAAAACTGTCTGAGAATGTGGGAGAGGCAGCTGAAAGGCAAAAGGGGCACCTAAAGGGGTGGTTTTTGCTTTGCTTTGCGTTTTTGTGTTGTTGCAAAGATCTTGCGTGCACGGGGGGGATACAATGTAATTGAACTTTAAAAAAGGAAACAGTCAAACATTTCTGTGGGGGGGGGTGTTAAGATTTAAAGTTAACTTATGCAAAAGTTTTTTTAAACAGCCTTTTTAAAACAAAAACGCAATGAAAAACCCTGCTCTTTATTTTCTCTTTCTCCCTTTGGATTATTTAATGGAAAAGTTAATTGAATCTGAATGTAGCTATGTTTTAAAAAAAACAGACGGTTGTGAATGTTGCCTGTTGGTTAAAAGGGATTCAGGGATTTTGGGGGTGGTGGTGAAAATGTGTTTTTTTTTTAGTTTGATAGAAAGCAGAGTATTACAAACGGAATGTTTAACCCGGACTATTTTGCAATTGCACTGGAGCAGGAATGTAGTGTTTCCAGAGTGTGGAATCTGCAGGTTTAGAAACTGACACAATTTTTCGTGCCGTTGTATGGAGAGGTCTGTCCATAGTGAACATGTATTTAGTGTCTGCCATCTATGTGCATCGGGTGTCCATGCATTTATTCGTGAAGTGCACGTTGGATTGTACATACAGTCTGTTCTAGAATATTTAAAAGAGAGTCAGACTAAGAGAGGAGTATTCTAGCCTAGAAATGGGTTATTGTTTAGAAAAGCTGCTCATTCAGAAGTATTGTGCAGAGTGTAGGCAAGAGCACACATCCTTTCAGATGCTGTTGTATGGTTGGTGTTGCACTTTTATTTGCTGCCTGTCTTGGAAAAGTGAAGGACAATTTCTCAAATGCTTGTTTGAGCTGCTCTGTGACTGATAGCAGATGGGTCAGCCAGAGGCTTCTTAAACAAAAGTCACATTTTGGGGAAGAGGCAAAACATTTTTAAATCTTGATTTAGAAGATTGGAAGGGGCTGGATGGAACGTGGCCCAGCCCTACGGCTGGTTCTGCTTTTGTCCAAATATTCCTAAATAGTTTAGTCCAACCCTGTTCCTGGGATAACTCCTTGGACTTCCATGGGCTAATACAGGGAGAAATTTGGCCCTTTATTTATTTTTTGTAAAGAAAATGTGGCATTCCCATGGATGTGTTAGTTTGGAGGCAGTATCTGTTGCCCCCTGGTGTGTCTTCCTGGGCTCATTTTGGGGGTGTTTTCTGTGTATTTTGGATGTGTGTATTGGGGTGTGTGTGAAGTTGTCCTCCTTGTCCCCTATAGAACAACACCTTGCGCGCAACATCTGTGCTCTGCTAGCTCTGGAGATGGACAGATGTCAGGGGAAGCACCGACAGTACATACAGAGGTGGGCGCTCTGAGTTATGCTCAATGACAGATTTCTGTGTGTCTTAGTAACCCACCAAAGTGCATGAAGCTGTTCAAAAGTAGGGCTGTGACGAGTCAGACCCCATGTCCATGCTGGAGATCCTCCCAAGCCACGCACATGTGGACCTTGGTGAATGTCCATTGAGGGCTTCCTGCCGATTGCTGGATCCAGCCCCTCTAGGAATCCTTTTCATTGTAAGTCTGTGGATTTTCAAATCTTGGTCCCAAAACAGTCTGAAAAACCTACTTGGAATGAAACGAAACAGCAGCTTCCTCAACAGCAGAAGTACATCAAACTGCAAGTTAGCCATCAGCACGTCTAAACATTACCCGCAAGTGCATGTGTGTGTAATGTCTGTCGAACTGTCACAGAGCTGGGAATCAGTGGACATGGGTTCTAGTCCCAGTTCTGCAACCAACTTCCCGTGGGACCTGAGCAAGTCATTTAACTTCTCTGTGCCTCAATTTCCCCACGTGTAAGACTGATACAGTGATACTTGTCTTTTTGTACATTGCCTCGAGCTCTCTGAATGAAAAGGGCCCCTACAAATGGTATGTGTTGGTGTTCCTATCTATACGCTGTGTAGCTGTGGGAAAACTACCGTGCTGCGTCTACGCACCCTGGTGCTAGAGAACATGGCACCGTAACATCACCTGCTGTCCTGATTTCTGCTGTCTCAGCAGTGAGCATTTGGAATCTGATGTGTCCAAAAGACGCTTTCCTAATTAGCACAAAAACTCTGCGTGTAGGGAAGTTTTTGTGGTGATCCAAATGGCTATCGAGGCCTGGTGCCCAGAGCTAGACACTAACGTGGTGTGGACTTCTTAGATGGCTTTGTTGTTGTAATGTTCAGGGCTTAGGCAGGAGTTCTGCCTTCCCAAGAGTGTGATAGAAATGCCTGTTTGTGTGTGAACTTTCCAGGGAGCACCCGAGGGAGAGAACAGGGCCGAACTGGAGGGTTTGCTGTGGCTGTAATGAAGGTTTCCCTTTGGCCTGTGCACTCTGATTACTCTGCTTTTACACGTCATTGTTGGTGTGGGGTGGCCACGTTATTTATTTCTGTTACAGCAGCACAGAAATAATAACCCCTTGAGCATGATACAGCCTTGCTCTGCCATTCTGCTCCGAGTGTTTCACACCCGTGTTATAGTATGTATAAATCTGTAAATCACAGCTTACTGGGGGGCAGCTTTGCTGATAGTAGCAGTGATGGACGCACCAGTGTAGACAGGGCTTGGATGCTTTTAGTGGCCTGTTGTCGGACCTTGACAGTACGGGGGTAGCCAACCTTACCCTCTTCGTACCAGTGTCTGCTCTTGCTAGCGGAGATGCACCAGAGTAAATGGTGCTTCAGCCAGGAGAGTTGGTGTGAGGACTGGGATTAGGAAGCAGTGGTTCTTGGATCCTTGCTTTGTGACCTGCCGGTCTGGGGTGGACAGGCACCGAATTCCAGTAACAGCTCTCCTGGTGTACGTCACTTTCACTCTATAAACCTTCCCTGGTGTGGACTGTGCCTCCAGCAGAGCTCGTTGGTGCCGTGCACTGATCTTGTTAGCGGACATGCAGGTCTGGCTTTGGGGCCTAGAGCTGAGACGGAGCTGGGCGAATGCTCTGAGCTTTGTGCCTTTGCTTTTATTGTAGTCTGATCCTCAGGTCTCGGGTTCCCCGCAGTGGTTGCTGAGTCTTGTGGCTATTGCAGGTCACCCCTGCCAGCCTTGCTCTGTCTGCTGGTACAAAGGGTCTAGTTAGTTCTCTGCTTTCTCCTAACTATTCACCACTTGTTGGGTGCCTCCTTCTGCCAACCCCAGTGCTTTGACACTGGCGAATTCAAGCCAGAGCGTGATACGGCTGGTAAATGGATTTTAAATACAAGACCTTGCCTTTCAGTTGTCTCTTGCGCACTGAGCCTCTGCATTAGAAACCCTGCAGCTGTGTCAGCTCTTAGGATGGTCGCCCTGAACTGCGTTCTTGCCCTGTGTGCCTCCATAGCTCTGCTAATTAACCAGCTTCAGTCTCTGGCTGCAGATTTTCCCCATCTTTTGAACATCTCAGAAGCAAATGCAGGAATCATTTCCCTGGGCTTTGATTTTCCTAATACACAGTGTGGGCAGAGACCTGGCCATTTCGCCCTGGGATTATTGTAATGTGCTAGATAGTCTCATTTTCCCAGTGCAGGCGCTGACACAATTTTCCATATACACGTTGTAAGGGAGGCTGTTTGCCTCAATTGCACCTTATTGTCTCATGTCCCCTTTGCTCCTCAAGGTATATGTTTGTTTTCTCTCTTCACAAACGGTGAGAACAGAAGAACTGGTGCTGACGGGGTGGGAGGGGGTCTGGTCGCTCGCACCTTGTAAGATTCACAAGTCATTCTGGAGATTGCTGGGAGCCAGTCTTCTGCACAGCACACGTTCCCTGTGATTGTGGTGGAGGCGTTTCTGTATTAGCCAAAGAGGGAAGGATTGGTTCCCACTCTAGAGGACGCTCTTAGTCTCAGTGATTTGTGAGGTGGGCACGTGGAAAGGGAAGCTCTTCCAAGACTCAGGAATTAGAGGTGTCAGGGCTGGTGTGACCCAGGATTAACACAACCTTCAGTGATGGATGTAGCGTGGGCAATGCTGTGCAAGCTCCTCCAGAGTCCTTCAGTCCTGATCTGCAGCCTCTGCAGCTGTCCCAGCCTGGGTGCTTCCCGCTGCCTTGGGAACGTGGGCCTCTGCCTGCTGGCTGGAGCTGGAGTGTGGCCTGGTGGTGAGGGGGCCAGCCTGGGACTTGAGAAACACCAGTTTGATTCCTGGCACTGCCACAGACTCCATGAGTGGTCTTGAGCCTCTTTATGCCTATTAACAGAGGGGTTGTTGTGTTAGTCTGATCTGTAAAAGTGACAGAGTCCTGTGGCACCTTATAGACTAACGGATATATTGGAGCATGAACTTTCGTGAGTGATGCATGCATCTGACAAAGTGAGTATTCACTCACAAAAGCTCATGCTCCAATACATCTGTTAGTCTATAAGGTGCCACAGGACTCTCTGTCGCTTTCTGCCTATATTCCCCTCTCTTCAGCAGGGAGGGTGATAGTAGCCTGGCCCTGTCTCCCAGGGGGTGTGAGAACAAATCCACTATTGCTTGTGAGGTGCCCAGGGATTGCAGTGATGGGGGGCCATGGGGGTGCCCAAGACAGACACAATCAGTGCCTTGTCCTAGTCCTGAGGGGCCATCTGCAGCAGGTGAGTTTTCTCACTAGCTGGTGTTTGTGTTGTGGCTGTTAGGGTTGTGTCAGGCCTCCCCGTCTGGTCTGTGATCCCCCCAGAGCTGCCCTGTGTGTGTTTGTTTTTTAAAACTCTCCCCAAAGGTGCTGGAGGGCTGTGGTAAGGGCTTGAGGAGCCAGTATGCTGGCAGCAGGCTCACGACTGCCCAAGGAGGTGGCTCCAGCTTTGGGGCTTTCCTGACCTTGTATGGTCCACTTGTGGTGGTGGCCTCCAGAAGTAGGGGAGGGAAGGTGAGTGACAGGGTCCCCTCGCCCCTTGTAGGGGAGCTGCTGAAGACCTCTGCATTGCCTAGGGGCTGGAAATGCCCTCAGCTGTCAGGGAGGAGGTGGGCACATGAGAGGGGGAGGGAGTTTGTTTTGGGGCTTTTGTCAGTTTTGATCAGGAAAGGAAATCGGAATGAAAACATCTTCAGGAGGCAGAAACAGAGGCCTTAATTTGGTTCCATCTTCCATGAATTCTTCTGGTGCAGGATCCCCACGATTGTTCTTTCTAAAAAGTAAGATCTTGAGGCTGGGTTTCTAGACTTGCCCTCCCAGGTTTTCTGGCTGGGATGCTATTTTTGGTTTTGGGGTTGTTGTTTTTTGCCTTCATGGCTGTTATTCTTTCTGCTGTCTCTGCCTTGGTATAAATTCCTTCTGCATGGGAGAAGTAGGGTTGGTGTGTGTGTGTAGGAAGAGGACCTCACATGTGATTTCACAGCCATTGCCATGGAGAGCTGCACGGTGTCTCCACATCAGCTGCTTTCAGGAGGCCACGAGTTTCCATTGCAGAAAGGGCTTCCCAGTGCCAAGGCCACCATAGCTGAAGGCTCCCTTGGGAGGGCCACTTCACTCCCAAGGTGAACCATTCCTCCCTGTGGCTGTCTGCAGGGACCATACAGCCTTGTCAAATGCTGACTACCAAAATCATGGCGCTGTGCAAAAAATTAAAACCCTGATACAAATCCCCATCAGGAGAGTAGGCCAATTCCCCCTCCATTCCCCATCCCTCTCACTGGGGCAGAACTCTCAATGGGGCAAGGGGGAAGGAGAGTGATATTCAGCCCATTCTTCCTGAGGTTCCCCTAGTGCTTTGCATGGAGTGAGGAGTTGAAGCGCCACAATGGGGTAAGGTCACAGTCGTTATCCCCATTTTATCAATGGGGAAACTGAGGCACAGAGCAGGATAGCGAGTCAGTGGGAGAGCCAGGAATGGAACTAGGAGTCCTGATGTTTAGTCCTCTGTCATAACCACTGGATCAGTCCCTTCTTGGATAGGGTGAGAACTTGTGGAGGGTGTGAGTGGGTGGGGAGAGAGAAGAGACTGAGCTGATGGATGGAGTGCAGAGAAAAGGCTGCAAGAAAGGTGTTGGCAGTGCCAGGGGCAAACCTGCTTTGGGATATTCGGAGGCCTGGCTCTGGCTGGGAGCTGGTCACGGGAGCCCAGTGCTGCTGTGGAGGGGACTGGGGCGGTAGCCTGCTTGGCTGCCCACTTGTCTGTGGTATTGCTGCTGGCTTCCGGGACTCTTCTTCACCCAGCTGTGCCCACAGCGGGGGGGAACGGGAGCATCTTTGGGAGCTGACGGGTGGTGCTTTGGGCACGTGGCGTTTTAATGGAGCATGATCAGTGAGTTAGCCCAGTTCCGAGTCTCAGAGAGAAGCCGGACCAGTGGTTGTTCAGACCTGGCACCTCAACGTCTCCACAGAGATGGGAGTCCAGATTCCATTCCTCCAGCCCTACAGTTTTACATCCTCCCTTCTTTCGCTGGACTGGCTGTGGCCTGGGGTTGCTGCTCACTAGCAACTCAGTAGGTGGCCCACCCCCCCGCTCCGGAGCGCTGTGCCGCAGGAAATCGCGTTGGCTTCTCTGAGTCCGTGATGACCAGCTCCTGCATGGTGCACGGGGATTCTCTATTAGCACAGGGCTGTCTTTTGCATGGCAGGCTAAGTTCTGACTCCTTCTGGCTGTCAAAAATCCCATGGCACTTTCCTCAGGAGTCCAGGTGTCCTGGCCAGACTGCAGCTGGGATAGTTTCTCCCTGCCTCCCTAGATCCCGCTGCCATTTAAAACAGATACAGACTCTTCCTTCCTTGCCCCAAACTGTAGCATAGGGCTACTGGGTGCTGTTAATCAGGTGCCACATTCCACCCCAGAGGTGGCTGCATGGGTCAGTGGTACTGGTATCTCGGCCTTTACTGATGTGATGACTCTGCTGGCCAGGAGCGTATGCAGCCACGTGCTGCCTTGCAGTTTCCATGAAAAGCATCTCTTGTTTCTTTTTATTTCAGCAAAGACGAGACAGAGGGGGCTGCAAAAGTAGAGGAGTCCCCGATAGAAGTGTAGCTTGTGTTAACGGCAGTGGTAGGAATTGGTGAAGGCTAGTGTGCTTCTGGGACTGGGGCTTTTGCCCGCCTGCACCAGGAGGAATCGTCCACCTCCGCCAGCCTGGAGCATCATCTACACGTCTCCCCAGGCAGCTGCGGCCACCTGGCTTCTGAGGCCAGCCTGTGAGTACTGAAACGCGAGTGCACATAACATCTTCCCTTTGCAAGGCCGTGACAGGTTCCTCTGCTGCAGCTGCCTTCTGAACCACTTACCGGGGCTCCATCCCCTCCCCTGGGGCTGTGCAGATCCCCTTGAGCCAGCTGCTTTCCACGCTCTCTTGCCTGGGGGCTTCTATTCACACCACCGCCCTAGGGCTGCAACAGGCTGAACTCCCCTCCCACCCTGGATCCATGACTTCCACCCAGGCTCCATACCCTGGAGCCACCACGTGCCCTCTCCTACGCCCTGCCTACAAACCATGCTCCTATCTCCGGGCCCTATCAATGCTCTTCTTCACGCCCCTTTTCCCCCTGCCACCCAGAGTGCTTCCAAACTCCCTGAGGCTACCCTAGGCTCCCTCTCCCCAGCTATTGCCCTGTCCTAAGGGCTGGTTTTGCTCTGTCTGTTATCATCGATCCTGGTGATGCAGGTAACAACCTTGGGCTTGGGGCCTTTAGCTCCCAGGGTGTTTCCCTCATCAGGGTCCAGGCCCCTTTGCAGCAGATTCCCCTCTGATGAGATGGAGCCTGACACACGCCTCCCCCCCCCGTCACTGATTGAAGACCCAGGAGCAGGTCTGTGCCCTTGTCCCCCTGGGTGTCTGGGTGAGGCACAGGGAGGCGAGATCTCCTGTGCCCACCTGTGCCAGGCCTGGGGCAAGAATCCGTGCTCTCTGGGCTTGAATGCGTTTTCATCCAGCGATTTCTACTGGCCCCCTGCTTCAGGAGCATCCCGTCCCCAGCTTGCCCTCTGTGCTCAGCAGAAAGATCAGCCTCTTTCTCTAAGGAGCAATGCTGTGCCCTTGTGATGGGCCCACTTCCCCCATAGGCTAGAGACTGCAGCCTCCACCCCAGCATGATCTCACATCTCCCTCACACTGCAGCTCTCTGAAGCCCCTTCCCCTGGCACCGGAGAGTGCTGGCCTTGCCCGTGGCCCCTGTCTGGGAACATCTCACGGAGAGCAAGGACTCCAGGCCCCTCCTCCTGTGTGTAGGGAGGGGCAGGAGCTGAGCTCATAGATGAGCCGTGGGTGAGGGACAGCTCAGGTATCCCTGGCACCCAGGACTCCCCCGCAGGCAGTCCCCAAGTGGCTCTCTTCTGCCCTGGCTGTGCCTTCCGCGAGGGTAGTGTCCTGCGCTGCTCTCTCCTTTATTCCTGCCTCCCGCTCTGGGGAACCCTGGGGCAGCCGACAGCCAGCAGCCCCGGGAAAAGAACCGCTCGGCACCAGCGTTGGCCTTTCCAGCAGCAGGGCTGTTTCCTTCTGTGCCCGGCTCAGATGCAGGCGATGGGCGGGGGGATGGCTCGGGGTTGGGACTCCAATTGGGAGTGAGGAGGAGAGAGCCAGGGTCCTATTGGGTGCGCTGAGGTGTCAGCAATGCCGTGTCTGCCTTGAGAACAGGCAGGGTGAGGAGCTGATCGCTCAGTGGGTGTGAGCTTCCACGCCTGTCCAGGCCTTGCTGTGCGCACCTAAGTGTGTGCGTGCTTGTATCTGCTTTGTGTTGTGCGTGACTCTGCCTGACTCTGTGTCTGATTGCCTGGACTGGGCCCTGCGTGCGTGTCTCCCTGCCTGCCCGCTCGTCTTGGCGTGGTGTAGGCAGAGGGTGCTTGGCGCCGGGCACGGGCCGTGCCAGGCATTTGAGGCTCTCTTGTGGAAAGACGCCGCCTTAGCCCATCTCTCCTGACTGCCAGTCGCAGGAGTCGCTTTTCAGAGCAGCCAGGTTTTAATCTGAACCTGTGGCCCGGAGCTGGTGGCTGGTGTGCCCTGCCTGCGTGGTGCTTCCAGCAGCAGTGCTGGGGTGGGCGAGAGAGGCCGAGGGGGCGCTGTGAGCTGCGGCATCTCCTGCAGACCTGCGGAGGTATCCACTGCAGTGCTTCCCACCCTTCAGCATTTCCGTTTTAATGGCTTTTTTTGCTGTGTGTCAGCTTCCATTTTTCATATTTAGCTGGAAGTATAGAGAGGGAATTCATATATTTTCCATCTGTTTTATTTCCCTCTAGCTCCCTCAAATTGCCCCTTCCCCCCCCCACCCCAAAACCTAAGCTGAGCCTGAATCTTTCCAGCCTGTTGGGAAGGGAGGGCAATCTCATCTGTTCCAAATGAGATACTGTCAGATAGAGCTGGGACAGAAATAGATTGCTGGCCATCCTTGTTCTTTTCTTCTTCTTCTAGGTAGGTTTGTAGATATCCAACCATTGCAGGTTTGGCCATTGTAGCAGCAATGCTATTAAAGAGACCCCCTTCTGGGGTCAGGCCCGTACAGCAGCCCTTCTGGAGGGTCTTTCTCTGTTTGCAAAGGCTCTGGCTTTCTTTCTGTGGATCTTTTTTTTTTTTTTTTTTAAGTTGCATTTTAATCTTTAAAAAGCTGCCACCAACCCCAGTGTTTACAACCAACCCTACAATAATAAATGCCAGTCTGTGCAGCCTGGAGGTCATTGGTATTGGTATGCTCACTGCCAGCTGTCTTGAGAGATCCTGCACAGCCAAGCCAGTGTTTTGCAGCTTGACTCCTGCGACCCACTCTACAGTAATAGATTGATGGAGGTTGGGGAGCGGGTCTTGGTGATGGAGACAAGTTTCCATGTCAGGGTTGTATGGTGGTGGGAGTATGTGAGTGTGCAGATCAGATCCTGTAGTGTAAGCCTTTCCATTCTGACGGGCTGATGCTGTCCTCAGCCATTCACTCTCTGCCCAAAGGTGATTTTTATTGTGGTTGAAAGTTTGGGCAAAAATGGTTTAGCTGTTTGAGTCATGGAAAAATTATACAGTTTGATCCTCGTTTTTAAGAGGCTGTAATGATGTTTATTTCTGAACAGTGTTGGCACATGAGCAGATTGGGATGGAAAAGTGAAATTTGACCGGGGGAGAGTCCCTAAGTCTGACTTGTGCCTTTCAGAGGTGAGATGAAAATCCATTTTGATTTGGCTCAGTTAAAAAGCATTGAAAATACACATGACACATGCGTGGCAATCTTTTAATAGCAAGAGTGGTTTGACAGTTGTCCTCTCTTGGCCCTGTGCATTGCAAAGCGGAGTGAACTCTCGTAGGTCTGGGAAGGTGCGGATGGAATAAGGCAGAGTGATGTGAACGTGTGCTGAATGAGATGCAGCTGTTATTTGTATTATGGTGCCACCTAGACGTAGAAATTGAGATCAAAGCTGTGTTGTGCTAGGTGCTGCATAAAGTACGTGGTGGTCTTGGCTCCCATGAGCTTATAGTCCATACAGACAAAACAGGCAAAGGAGAGAGGAAGGAGTATTATTCCCGTTGTGTACATGGGAATGAAGACACAAAGCCCTTATTCTGCAAAGAATTTAAACATATGTTTAAAGTTAAGCCAAGAGATTGAAGACTTGATCCTGTGCTCATTGAACTGACTGAGAAAGCTCCCACTGACGTAAGTGGATCACGATCAGGGTCTAAGTGACTTTCCCAAGGTCATTCAGTCTGTGGCAGAGCCAGGAGTCCTCTTGGAGTCCTAGGCTAGTGCTTTAACCAAGATTGTCCTCTTTTTAAATTGTGCCACGATTCCCAGAATGTAAATGTCCTTCGGTGGTGAATGCACATCTTGTGCTAAGCAGAATCTCCTGCTGCTCACTTGCAAATCCTCCTACACCATAGACTTCTTTGTGTGGACGGGATCAGGATGGGGCGGAGGTGTCCTTTGGGGACAGAGAGGTAGGAAATTGACTAAATGAAAATCTGTTTGGAGGATGTTAAGATTGTAAAGTGAGGCCTCAGCAGTCAGGGAATGTCATTGTAAAGGTTGTCCGTGCTCCCTAAACTCTGCCCGTTATGATAAAGGCTTTAATCGCATAACCACATGCCATTAAATCCTCAGGACCCCTGCACAGGGAATGAAGCAGGACACGGAGGGAATGAATGACAGGAGCGCGGTGGATCTGTGCCTTATTTTGGGCCAAATTCTGTGTAACAATCTGGAGTCAAGGTAGTGAAGCTAAATACTGGTATAACTGAGAGCGCATCGGGGCCCTCTGCAGACAGGGTGAGCAGCGTGTTTGGGGTCTGGCTAACTATTCATCAGCTGTTCCATTCGGTACCTCTCCTTCCCTGCTGAGCCCCGAACGGTGATGTCGGCTTTCTGCCTGAGGTACGGCATAGACCATTTCAGCTCCCGATAGGGCTTTCTGAAAAGTCGTGCCCAGGGACTGAAAAAAGTGCACCAACTAACCCAAAGGCTGAGGGTACGTCTGCACTGCGGCGGGGATGTGACTGCAGCATGTTTAGACATACCCGAGCCAGTGTTCATCTAGCTCGTGGGAGTACTGAGAGCAGTGAAGCTGTGGCAGCACGGACTTCAGCATGGGGCCCTGGGTATCTTCCCAGGCAGGCAGCCTCTGCTGTCCTGGCTTCACTGCTGTCAGTACCCAAGCTAGCTAGATCAGGTCTATTGCCTGTGCTGCAGTGACACTGCTGATTGCTGTGTAGACATAGCCAGAGTCTACTAGCCAGGGTGAAAAGTACCTGTGAGGCCACTCCCTTGCAATCAAAAGGAACAAGGGTCTAACCCACAACTTCACTTGCATGAGCTGTCCCATGGAAGCAAATGGGCCTGACTCACGTAATTAGTTGCTCTGGTGCACGGGTGTTTGCAGAATCAGGCTAGGGAAAGCTGTGCACTGAGCTGTAAGAGTCCTGTTACCAAGCATGACTCCTGGGAGGGTGGGTTGGACAGTTGGTCGACGTGTTCTCAGTACAGGAGCTGAGCGATGAGCTGCAGAGCTGATGGAATCCATATTTTGCCAAGTAGATTATTTGCTAATGGCAGTGCAATTGGCTGAGTAATATACAGAGCACTGCTGGGCCATCCCCCTGTCCTGTGTTCTCTTCTGGCTTCACTTCATTCTCTGTTGTGGAGTATCTTCCAGTGGTGCCCTCAGTGTCTCTGCTTTTCCATCTCTCTCCTGTTCCTCCCTTAAGGGCCAGTTTCTTAGAGCCCCAACCAGGTGTGCCCAGAGCAGCGAGGCATTAGCTCCTGTCGTGTTGCCCTGGGCACTCTCTGCCTGCCTCTTGTATATTACACTGTCTGCCCCGGTCCCCAGGGGAACATTGTGGAAACGAGATTGCCAGTGATGTAGGGAAATTGTAACTGGGCTGCCTCTCCTTTGGCTACATCTCCTGCCTGGAGCCCAGGAGCAAGGTTGGCATAGGAAACACCGTGCAGCCTTTGTGAAACTCAGGATCCGCTCCCCTGTTTCTCTCTCTACCTTTTCCCTTCTCTACATTGTGCATGTTCCCTCCTCCCTTAGTGGTAGTGTTACTTGCTTGTGTTACGGTTGCACCTAGCGGGCCCACTCAGGATCAGGTCTCATTGTGCTGGATGCTGAACAGACACAGGGTACATTGGAGTTACCAGACTGGATCAAACCAGGGTTCCACCTAGCCCAGGAGCCTGGCTCTGAGAGTGGCCAGCACCAGCTGCTTCAGAGGGAAGAAACTTTGCAGTAGCAGCTATGGAGTAACCTGCCCCCAGATGAAGCTTCCTCCTGACCCCCAGTAGCTCATGCCCCAAGGAGGAGTGTTTGTATCCCTTCCAAGCATTTTTTTAGTATTTTCGTTCTAACTCTGTTTGTCCTTTTATCCCTATAAATGTCTAGTCCCTTTCTGAATCCTTCTAAGCAACTGACCTTGACAATATCTTGTAGCAGTGAGTTCCACGGGCTAATTGTGTGTTTGCAAATATGGTCCCCACCCCACAGCAGTTGAGTTACGACAAGTCAAACAAATGGGCTAAACAAAAGCAGAGCAGAGTGATTATGGTCACTAGAGGATAAGATGAGACTCAGTCCATTTTTTTAAAAAGTTTCTTTTTTTTTTTTTTTTCCTTACTCTGACACCCTCTGTTTCTCTGCTGTTCTGTCTGCTTTATCCTGCCTGTCTTTCCCTCCCACTCTCATGCCCACTTACGCAGAGGGCTGGGAAATTTTACCAGACACCCAGTAGCCACAGGATTAAACATGCCACGCTCCCGTTCCAGGCCCTTTTAGCTGTCGTGAGGTTGGGGTGGTGGCTTTCTGGTGGCTGCTTAGGGCAGGTAGTAGAGTGCCTGTGTCACTCGTACTCCCTGCCCTTCCCAAGCAGAGGGAAATTGACCTGATTTCTGTCAGTTTCACAGCTGCCCGAGCTGCCTGCCCAGTTCTGAATTGTGGCAGCGAAACTGCAGCTTCGGTTCGTTTGCACTCAGCTGTAACTTGGCAGACATCTGAGCAACTGCAGAGGAACTGGAGCTGTCTGTCCAGGGCCATCCTTGGGATTTATGGGGCCCTACGGAGTAGTATTAAACTGGTGCCGCTGTGCTCCACTGAAAGTGGTCCCCAACTGGCACTGCTGACCCTACTGTGTGGAGTGGGCCACCTCCCCTGCCTGCGGACCCCCAGAATCCCCCCCCCGAGCGAGCACTCAGTGCAGCCCCTCCCCCAGCCGAGCGTGTGCCAGTGCAGCCCCTCCCCCAGCCGAGCGTGTGCCAGTGCAGCCCCTCTCCCGGCCCAGCAGAGCCCAATGCAGCCCCTCCCCCAGCCGAGCGTGTGCCCAGTGAAGCCCCTCCCCCAGCCCAGCGAGTGCCCAGTGCCCAGAGCAGCCCCTCCCCCAGCCCAGCAAGCACCAAGTGCAGCCCCTCCCCCAGCCCAGTGAGCGCCCAGTGCAGCCCCTCCCACAGCCCACCAAGTGTCCATGGCAGCCCTCCCCTAGCTGAGCGTGTGCCAGTGCAGCCCCTCCCCCAGCCCAGCGAGTGCCCAGGTCCTGGGGCAGCCTCTCCCCCAGCCCAGCAGCACCCCGTGCAGCCCCTCCCCTAGCCCAGCGAGCGCCCAGTGCAGCCCCTCCCCCAGACCAGTGAGCGCCCAGGTCCTGGGGCAGCCCTCCCCCAGACCAGCAAGCACCTAGTGCAGCCCCTCCCCCAGCCCAGCAAGCGCCCAGGTCCTGGGGCACCCCGTCCCCCAGTCCAGTGAGTGCCCAGGTCCTGGGGCAGCCCCTTCCCCAGCCCAGCAGCACCCAGTGCACACCCTCCCCCAGCCCAGCAAGTGCCCAGGTCCTGGGGCAGCCCCTCCCCCAGCCCAGTGAGCACCCAGATCCTGGGGCAGCCCTTACCCAGAAGCAAATTGGTCAGAAGAAAAGGGCCCAGGTAGTTGGTGGCAAAGGTCTGCTCCAGCCCCTCAGAGGTGATGGAGAACGGCAAACCTGGGAGAGAGGAGCGGACTGGCACAGCAGGCCCTGGCTGGGCAGTCAGGGGTGGGCGCCATTTGGATTCATGCCCCCTGCCTGCCACAGCCCCAGGCTAGGCTGAGACCCCTGCTTTCTGCTAAGCTCTGTCTGTTCTCTGGTACTTGTGGGACAGGCTGAACGAGTACGAAGAGAAAGGCCTCGTGATGGAACTCAAGGGCTGGGCTCAGACCGGACCGGGGAAAGGAGAACGGCACAGAACCAGAAATCAGGGGATCAGGATTGGTGCGCTGGAAGCTAGACTTTGCTGCTGGAAGGAGAACGAGGGGACAGGCTAGGACTTTAACAGCAGCAGCAGCTCCAGCCTGTCTCAACTAAAGTCTTCTCCTTTCGCCGGCAGCACAGTTAGCACCAGCTTTCGCTGATTTCTCTTCTTTGCTGTATCTTTAATAACCGGCTAAACGGACATTTAATGGGGTGTTTGCCATGGCACTAAGCGGCTGAGGTCTGTGGGTACCAAACTCCAAACCTGTTTTAAACACTAATGTTGCTGCGTTACAGTAACACCTTTAGCCCATATATTTCATCGACGTTAATACATTTCTGGCACCCAGTGTGGTGCCTAAAGGGTTAATACATACTCGGAAGCCAGCACCTCAGCAAACAACTGGAGGTTGCTTATCTGTACCCAGAGGTTCTTCGAGATGTGCGGTCCCGGTCTGGATTCCACGCATGGGATACGCATGCACACCTGGGCCTGAGGCCAGAACTTTCTTAGCAAGCCGCGTCTGTTGATCCACACATGAACCTCCTGCTCCAAACTGAGGAGCCGTGCAGCCTGGTGCCTCTCCGGTTCCTTCTCTTACAGCAAATCCAAATAATCGGCAGTAGAGGGGCTGGAGAATAGGTGTGGGATACGGATGGGACCACAAATCTCAAAGAACCTGTTACAGGTAGGTAGCCTCCATTTCTTCTTCAAGTATGCAGGAGCTTAGCAAGCAGTGGCCAAACAGGAGGTGGGTGGGAGAAGGCAGACGTGATAGCTGTCTGTAGGACTGCTCTGCCCACAGCTAGATCTGCAGTATGAGGCTGGACCAAGGCATAATATCTCATGAAGGTGTGTAAGGAGCTCCGGGTGCCTGCCCTACCTATCTCTAGCAGGGAGTACGTCTCTTGGGGATGCAGCACAGGTTGCCTGAGTTCTAGTGGAATGTGGGCTAGCTGGTAACAAAGAATAAGGCAGCCAGGGGTCTATATCAAAAGTTGCTGCCCAGATAGAGCCTGACCCCTTGATCTCTCTGCTATGGAACAAATAGTTGAGGTGTCTTTTGTCCTTTGTGGATAAAAGCCCAGTGCTCTTCAGACGTCCAGGAAATACAGCCTCCTCTCTTAAACTGAGCCCCACGGTTTAGGAAACAAATACTGGTAAGTGGATGGTTGGACTCGTCTGAAACGACTGTAGGGATGAATCTTGGGTGTGGGCGCAGCGAGAAGTTTTCTTTACGGAAGGTAGCATCTGGCAAATCCACCGTGAGCACTCCCAGATCACTGGCTTCTGGCTTATGGTGTTGCGACTAGAAAGGCCACTTTCACAGCCAGATGGGCCACGGAGCACATATCTAGGGGTTCGAAGGGGGATCTAGCAAGAGCTGAAAGAATGAAATTGGAGGTCCCACTGGGGCGCAAACATCACCAGGTCGGAGTGGCTGAGGGAACTGAGATTGTTTAGTCTGCAGAAGAGAAGAATGAGGGGAGATTTGATAGCAGCTTTCAACTACCTGAAGGGGGGTTCCAAAGAGGATGGAGCTCAGCTGTTCTCAGTGGTAGCAGATGACAGAACAAGGAGCAATGGTCTCAAGTTGCAGTGGGGGAGGTCTAGGTTGGATATTAGGNGGGGGGTGAGGGCAGGGGCCTGGGTGGGGGGGCGCTGCAGGACAGAGGGCTGGGTGTATGTGAGGGGGGGTCAGGACAGAGGGCTGGGAGTGTGGGCTGGGGTCATGGGGTGCTCACGGCGGGGGATATGCCCCAATTCCTCCCCCTTCTCCAAAGTCCTGCCACCACTTCTTCTCTGCCTCCGTGGGGAGCGCTGACTCGAATCCTCCCTGACCCCCTTTCTCACAACACCGATCAGCTGATGCTGGCAGGGAGGGAGGGAGGGACTGAGAGGAGGAGGAGGAGGAGCAGGAACCCAGCACACTGCAGGAAGAGGCAGGGGAGCCGGCAGGACCAAGCTTCTGCTCCCTGCCCCCACGGGAGGGGGCAGAGGGTGGAGAAGAGCGGGCTGGGACTCTGGCAGGCAGCAGCGTGCCATTAAAAATCGGCTCGTGTGCCGTTGGTTTGCATAAAGCAAACGGAAAGGCATAATCTGGGCAGGGCGTTTACAGCTGCAGAGTGCCCCCAGGGTGTGTAGGGATGGCGAGGTCATGTGGAGCCGGGTAGCTGGACTGTGGTCTAGCCCTGAGTGGCTGGGATGTGGGAGTGCCTAGAATTGCCCTTTCCCGGAGGAGTCAGGCTTGGCTCTTTGGTGGATCATCGCTGGCTGGTTCGGGCGAGGCTGGTGGAGGGGTGTCGAGTGAGGTGAGACCTTCCAGCTCCATGATGACGTAAGCACCAGTGATGGAGGAGGCTGATTTAAGGCAGCCCAAAGGGGATGTAACTGAGTGAAGATGGGAACCAAGCAAACGACATTTAGTGGGGGGCTATTGGGAAAAGCTTCCCAACCATCTGCCCAAGAGAGGGGCTGCGAGTCCCATCACTGGTCTGGAGAGAGCCCTGAGAGTAGGCTGTAAGGGCAACTCTGCGCTACCCCTTTCCCCCCGAAGGAGAAGGGCTCCTAGCAGGGGGTTCCATCTTCAGCCGCGTCTGTAGCAGGGTTTGGCTGCTGCGGGGCTGCTATGGCAGCACTGGGCATTTGTTTTTCCCTTTGGCCTCCAGTCCCTGCTTCTGCCAGGGTGGAGAGATTAGTCTGCTGCTTTGCCAGGGGTACACAGGCATAGTGGGGCCCCCAGGAGTGGCCACTGGGTGGAGAGGGGCCTAGAGAGAAGTGGTGGGCAGCAAAAGAAAGATTTCCCAACCCTGGAGATAGGAGCCAGGTGAAGGCCAGGGACCAATGGACTCCGTCTCTGCCCCAAAGAGCCGGAGAGGAAAACCGAAGGGGGCTCTGACCAGCTGACACATGTAATGAAGCCCCAAACTCCTCCCTTTGCACTGCCCCCAAAGGACTAGCACAGCAGGACCTAGAAAACTCCCAGGCCTTGTTCGGTGGAGCTGGGATAGCCCTTGGCACGTCATCTACAAATCGATATGGTGTGAGGTCAAAGATGGTGACATGCCAGCGCTAGAGACTGCAGCCTTCTGTCCATACGCTTTCCTGACATCCAGCCTATGGACCTCAGCCTTAATGATCACGAGGCTGTGGTGCTGCATCTCCCTGACTTGTTTGTTCTTCTGCTGAGGCACCGGCTAGTGCCTGTGGATACCAATGCTGAGACCCACTTTACATAGGCCACTGAACAGATGGTGACCAGGGCTGACTTTGAACCAGGGACCTAGAGAGGGCGTCCCTAGCTTCCTGAGACACTTCTTGAGAACACCATGTTATGATGTTCATTGCAGAGCCAGCCTAGCCTGGCAGCACCGATCACTTTCCTTTATGTGGCTCCTTGTCTTGGAGAGTGAGGGGCAAAAGGAGCAGAGGGTGAAACCCTAACGCTTGAGCTCTCCTCTGTACCTTGGCAGAGCGCTAGGAAGGATGGCCTTGTGACCATGCTGTGGCTCAGGAGATCCGGGTTCTCTCCCCTGCTCTGTCATGGACCACCTGGGGGAAGGCACTCAGGCCCTCCGTTCTCCATCTGTGAAATGGTAGCGATGCTTATCGTCAGCAGGGCGGGGAGCTCACTGTGGAGCCTGATAGGTTTCTAGGGAGTTAGTGGGGTGGATCTGCAGGGGCAAGGGGCTTTGTGGAGCTGCATTCCCCTCTGGGGAAGGGATAGGAATGATGTCAGAAGCTAGCTGCTGAAGTGGGGAAGCCTAGGGGCTGTGTGGCAGAAGGGGTGATTTTTTCTGGTTGGTGTCTCCTGCCATGTACTGCTCTGCAGTTTGGTTTCTGTATGTTTCACTCATGGGGCCCTGCAAAATCCCCAGCTGCAGTTTGAGTAGGAGCCCCAGTAAATCTCTCATCTTTATGATGGATTCGGGGACAATCAACGCTCTTGTAAAAATCCGGTTTGTGAAACTGGTGGGCGGTGCAGTGGCCTGCTGCTGAGCTGGCAGCTAGAAGTGTGGTTCCCGAAATGGGGCTTTCCCTCAGTTCTGAGTTGTAGGATCCAGGGGAAGGATAGTCTAATAACCCTGGCAGCTGCCAGGGACAGGACAAGCAGGCCTTGTGATTACTCCCCCACAGAAAGCTCAGCCAATGCATCTCCATCCTGATCTGCAGCACCCCTGCTATTCCAGTACCACCCACCCCAGGCTCTCCTGGTGTGCCTCAGTTCTGAGCAGCAGGACCCCATAGTTGTCCTGCTTTGAGCCCCACATGGTGAGTCACTGATCCTCCAGCCTGCCCTGCAGGCCCCCAGCTGCAGAGGTCCTGGGCCTTTGGAGCACACAGGTGACTCATTTCATGGCTTTGTACGAAGCTGTAGGCTTGGAGGATGCAAACAGATGCTCCATATTGACCTTCTGAGACCCACCAAATTCATTTCCTGAGGGATCTCCAGGGACAGGCATTTAATAGACACCCTGTCCTCCTCACCTGCCCCTTGCCTAGTTTGAGAGTGCCATGGCTGGGTAACTGCTGGGGTGCCTGTGGCCCAAGTGGCACCAGGCGGTGAAGGGAGGTGCACAGTAGGCTACTGTCTCTGTGTGCTGGGTCCTGGGGAAGAATGCAGGATGCAAAGCAGACAGGCTGTGACCTTGGCGGGTAGGAGCCAGTTGGCATGGCCTGAAAGGAGGAGGCCAGAGAGTGCAGGGAACCCGCAGCCCAAACACCCCAAGTTGAAGGGGCTTGGTTCAGTGGGGGTGCAGGGCAGTGGGGGGAGGAGCACAGTGGGGAGAGGGTGCAGGGCAGGGGAGTACAGGGGTGCAGGGCAGTGGGGGGAGGAGCATGAGGGGTGCAGGGCAGTGGGGCAGGGCAGTACGGGGGGTGCAGGGCAGTGGGGGGAGGAGCGGGGGGCATGGTGAGAACCCGGGGGACAGGATTTGGGGCAACACCCAAGATGAAGGGAGCTGGAGAAACTCTTCCTGTCCTGCTTGGAACGTGGCTCCTTTCCCTGGGCAGCTGGGCCCCAGCTGGCACTTGCCGGGCGGCAGTGGGTGGGGAGCAGCTGGCTCTGGCATTGGCTCTGGGAATGGCTCGCTGCACTGCCCAGGGGCCAAGCCATGGAGACTGAACTCCCCTCCCTAGGTTCCCTGCAGGCCCTGCACTGGGTGGCGGACGGGGTGGGGACCGTGTCTCCTCACTTCCCATGTGGATAAAGAGCGAGAGGCCTGGGCTGAGCTTGGTCCTAGCAGGACAGGGCCTGTGAGCTCCAGGCTCCGAGCTGGGCCCAGCCTCATGGCAGACTCCAGGGCTGGGCCTGGATGCCCATCAGAGGACGGGCCAGGGGGCTCTCTCTCTCTCACGGGGCAACGCCTCGCCAGGCCCAAGTCCAGACGTCCTGGCCCAGAGGCCAAAGGGGGAGGGAGGGAGCTGCCCAGCGACAACTTTTCATTTTTAGAGTGAACTTTCCTTGCACTAGGATTCCTATATCCTGAGGCTCCATAGGGGACTTTTAGGCTGTGGCTCAACCTCTGGCTTTGTCCCTTGTGGACCTGCCAGGCCTGGAGAGCTCTCAGGAGGGATTTGCCATTAAACTCCATTGTAACTTGCTGGCCTAGGAGCAGGACTCATGCTAGGTACAAAACTGTGGGGAAGGACGGATTGCCTGGTGGTTACAGCACTGGCCTGGCACTCAGGACTCCTGAGCTCAGTTCCTGGATCAGCCACAAGTTTCCTGTGTGACCTTGGACAAGTCACTTAATCCATTTTGTGCCTTCTCTCCAGCTGTAAAGCCGTGGTAACCCTTCTCTGCCTCCCAGCAGGGTGGTGAGGAGAACACTTGTTAGTGCTTCGGAGTCACCCGACACTACAGGGCTGAGAACATTGGAACTATAGAGGGAGAGGATCTCTCTGATGGGACAGAGGAGATGGACACCCAGAACCAGCCCAACGTGTTGGCCCAGTTACAGTGTCCTGGTTAGGGTCCGTCTACACTAATTGTATATGTGTTGTAACCAGATCCCCCTGCTTTGGCTATAGTTGTCATGCAGACAGGATCTTAGGGGACGCCCCCTCCCTGCCCTGAGCTGATGGTATTTCATATTCTCAAACCTGCAAGACTGATGTAAACGTCTAAGGTAAAATCCTGGCTCCATTGAAGTGAATGGCAAAACTCCCATTAAATTCAG
Organism: Chelonoidis abingdonii; assembly: GCF_003597395.2. NCBI lineage: Eukaryota > Metazoa > Chordata > Testudines > Testudinidae > Chelonoidis > Chelonoidis abingdonii. The sequence goes on from NC_133791.1 coordinate 22,359,870, forward strand.
TGGGCCAGGATTTCACTTGGGTAGTTTTCAGTGTGCGTGTTCCTGTGCTTCCTCTGGGGGGGGGTGAGGCGGGGAGTGAAAACGGACAGGTCTCCGTTACTTTTGTTTCAGTGTCAGTGTTTAGTTGATTTTGCTTTGTGGCTTTCCTGTGCTAGCGGCTGCAGCAACCCTTGGGTTGAAAGTGCTGTAGGAGGAGCTTTCTCTGCATCCATTGGAACTTGTTACATTTTGCAGAGCTGTTTCTCTAGGTCTTGGATTCCTTAGCACCTTGTTCTTACCAAGCTTAAATTATGGAGCTAAACTTGACCCGACAGTTGCCCTTTAAACAGGGCTGGTGCGTGCACCCCAAGAGGTGGTTGGCGGTTTTGCTGTGTGAGATAGTTTGGCCAATACAAATATGTGTGTTTCATGCAATGAACATTATAAAGATGCTGAGGAGCAGGAAACAGCAGGACTTGGACACGGCTTGGATCTGTCAGGAGAGGGGAGATGACTCCCAGGCTACAAGCCTGAGTGACAGGGAGGATGGTGGGGATTGAACAGTGATGGAGAGGCTGAGCTGAAAGATTAGTTTGGGGCATGTTAAGTTGAACCTGACAGCGAGACATCCCAGAGATGTCTCCCTCCATCCAGTCCTGGCTCTCTGACAAGTCAGGAACCGGAAGGCAGCTGTTGAGTCATCGGTGTAAAGATGGTAAATGAAACCATGTGAGTGGATGAGATTACTCAGCGAGACGGGGCAGACGTCCTCATTGGCCATGGGACTGGATGAGATCACTCAGCGAGACGGGGCAGACGTCCTCATTGGCCATGGGACTGGATGAGATCACTCAGCGAGAGGGGGCAGACATCCTGATTGGCTGGAGTGACCCACTGTCATTTTCACTGGGGATGATTCTTTTAGCTACATTTTTAACATCCACAAATGGGGCTTGGGAGTCCCATTGGCAATAAATAGCCATAGTGGGATTGGAATGGCCAAGTCACAGGCTAATGGCCCAAGTGTCTGGGGTGGGAGGTATGATTTCCACCCAAGGGGCAAATGTTGGGGAACAATCCAGCCTGTCGGTTGGATAGCAGCTCAGTGTCATCTGTGATTTTTTTTCTACTGGAGAGGCAGTATCGTCTACTGGCTAACGCCCAGGATTGTGACTTGAGAGACTTGGGTTCTGTTCCTGGTTCTGCCACTGGATGTCCTGGGGCAAGTCAATTCCCCTCTCTGTGTGCCAGTGTCCCCACCTGCATGGTGGTGATGGGCTCACTGACCCCTTTGGAAAGCGCCCTGAAATATGCAGGTGAGACATTGTTCACTAGATAGTGGCAGTATTTTTTTTTCCAACCCAGTTTCTGAGAGTGTCCCCTTTAATAGTGAGGCTTCAGCGAGGCACTACCTGAGAGTTTGGATAATTTGCACGTGATAATCCTGGTGATACCAGTAGGGCCGTCCCTACCCATATGCAAACTACACAGCTGCTTAGGGCACCAGGAAATTTGGGGCACCAAATTGCCCCAAATTTCCTGGTGCCCTACACAACTGCATGCTGCATCGAGCTCCAGCGGCCAGCAGGACCCCTGGGTGGCTGAGCTGGCCCCTTGTGAGCTGTGCACAGCAGGACCTAGGAAAGCTCCCTCCACCCCTGCCCAACCCTTCCCCTCAGACCCCCACCCCTGCTCCACCCCTTACCCCCCAAACCCTCTCCCTTGATCCATGTGTCCCGGGGGACTGCAGCAGGGGTCAGGGTCAGGCCCGCCCTGCACTCACCAGGCGGTGGGAAGTGGAGTGATCCTGCCCCAGCCCGCTACGCTACACAGGCTTCCAGCCACGTTGCCAGGGAGTGCTGGGGGGTGGTTCCCCCCTTCCTCCAAGCCTGGGAGCCGGGGGAGCAGAGCCGAGCAGGCTGGGGCCGGGTCACTCCACTTCCCACCGCCCTGTGAGTACAGGGGCGGGTTGGACCCCTGCTGCCTTCCTGCACTGGCTGCTCCTGCCTCCCAAAGCCCTTGGGTGCAGCCCCTCCCCCTTGGAGGCCCGGGTCCAGCCCCCCTGTAGGGGGGCTGCGTAGGGCACCACAATCTCTAGGGACGGCCCTGGATACCTGTACTTGGCGTGCTTCTGTGGTTGCTGATACGGAGCCTCTTGTATCCTGTGTTCCTTGAGGAATCCAGTTATCACCTTTTTCTCCTGTGTCAGCAGGTATCTGGCACATCTCGGGTATTTCAGGAAAATCTCTCTTTCTCCGGCCCAGACAGTTTGTTTCCAACAGCTTGTAATTTGCTGTGAGGTAACAGTTTTTGCTGCCTTCCTGCTGCTCCCAGGTAGATGGCATGTCCAGACAGCAGCGTGGACAGTGGCTTTGTGTGTGTGTGTGTCCTTGGCAAGTTTCTGTCTCTTGCTTTCCTTCCACTGTGTATTTGTCTAGTCTGTTCTTTTTGTAGCTTTGAACAACTGCAGCCTTATGGGAGGCAAAACCTTGTCTGGCTGGTAACAGGTGTGCAGGTAAAACAGATCCTTCACTCTGGATATTTCTGAGTTCCAGCAGGGCTGGACACAGACCTCTGTCTTGGGTAGTTTCTTTGAGGGAGATTTTCACTGTCCGGATAACTCTCTTGGCTGTCCCGTTACCCTGGGATACACTTGCAAGGAGGTGATGGCAGGTCAGGGCAAATTCCTGAGATTCTGCACGTGAGAGCTGGGTCAGTAATTAGGGGCTTTGGTAATTTCAGGTCTTGCTGTTTGTGATGGGATCTGAGTAAGCACTGAGTGCTGCTTGTGTCTGGTAGTTTGACGTCTCCATGAATTTGCTAGTAATGAATAAATGGGTTTCTTTGCCAACCTGAAATAAATCTCTCCCCAGCTTTTGCTGCAGTCGCTTTGGCACGTTTTGATCCTGTGTTGCCTGATTTTGGTTTTGCTCTTGAGAAATGATTACATGCATTACAGCGAGCAGGCATGTCTCTTATTGGAGCAATTGTTTCAGGCAAGAACAAAATCTCTCTTGGCCTTTGCTTCCATTTCTCGATACCTCAGTGATGGCAATGTTTGTTTTTTTTGCTGAGCATCTTTTCTCAGAGTTTCTGGCAGTCAAGTCTTTTTCCTTGCCTTCCCTAACTGGCCAGTGTGGTTTCAGTTTCAGGTCTAATGCTGTTGGCCTTTCCTTGTCAAACTGGTGATTCATGCTCACTCTGTTTTAATGTGAAATTTTGCTAATTTTTGAAATACTAATAGGCAGATGCCTCCCTACTTGACTTTCACGTTCATCGGTCTTGGCATCAGGTGATGTTGATCTATTTACTTCCCTAGTAAGGGAATCCAGTTCTTGACTGATTTATATTCCACATGGAGGTCACCACGCTGTGGATTGTAGGTAGTGCAAAAGAAACTTTGTGATGAATTCTACACTATTATTTCCTTTCCAATGCAGCTAATCTAATCCATCCTGTCTGCGTATGAATTTCACAGCCAGTCCCAGTACTCAACTTCTCCTTTTCAATCTGGACAATTTCCTTCTCCTTCGTTTAGAGTTCTCCGTATAAATGCAAGTGGCTTCTGTTCTGGTATAAGGGGTCTACACTTAGTCTGGCAGAAGTGGCAGCTGCAACTGGCTTAATTAAACCCTCTTTTAAAACTAACACATTAGTAATCAGTGATGCAGGCCTTGATCATGGAAAGGGTTATGCATACATTTATCTGTAAAAGCAGCAAAGAATCCTGTGGCACCTTATAGACTAACAGACGTTTTGGAGCATGAGCATTCGTGGGTGAATACCCACTTCGTCGGATGCATATAGTGGAAATTTCCAGGGGCAGGTATATATATGCAGGCAAGCTAGAAATAATGGGGTTAGTTCAATCAGGGAGGATGAGGCCCTGTTCTAGCAGTTGAGGTGTGAAAACCAAGGGAGGAGAAACTGGTTCTGTAGTTGGCAAGCCATTCGCAGTCTTTGTTTAATCCCGAGCTGCTGGTGTCAAATTTGCAGATGAACTGAAGCTCAGCAGTTTCTCTTTGAAGTCTGGTCCTGAAGTTTTTTAGCTGCAGGATGGCCACCTTAAGATCTGCTATTGTGTGGCCAGGGAGGTTGAAGTGCTCTCCTACA